>NC_052359.1:36687490-36734513 GCF_009727055.1 Benincasa hispida
CCACTTCTATACATCAAGCGTACGCATTCAACCGAGAGAGAATCAGATGATCAAGTATTGGAGATCAAACCACATCACATCAAATCAACATCATCAACATCAGCATTAGCATCAACTCGAGTTTAACTCCACGAAACACGTTTCTCCGAAAGTCTCGTGCAAGCACTGATCATCCAAAAAGATCAACAAACTCAAAGGTCGATCGTCCATGAAGATCAAGAAACCCAAAGGCCGATTATCCAAGAAGATCATCAAGTCCAATGGTCGATCATCCGAGAACATCAAGAAATCCAAAGGCTGATCATCCAAGGAGGTCAACAAGGCTAAAGACCGATCATCCAAGAAAATCAACAAGCCCAAAGACCGATCATCCAAGAAAATCAACAAACCCAAAAACCGATCATTCAAGAAGATCAACCAGCTGAAAGATTATAGTTTATTTTGAAAGTATCAAAATATTATGTATTAGAGACTGTATTCACTTTCTGCAAAATTAATACAAATATAAAAGTTCAAATTCCATGAATTAAGTTTCTCAAGAAACCTCGTGCGAATAGATATACTAGAGTATAAATGGGACAAAATGACTCCCACTCTTCTTTAGTCTCTAAGAATCCAAACGATACTTTCTTCTTTTTTTTTTTAGTACAATAGAAACGATATCTTCTTCTTCTTTTTTTTAGTACAATTGGGGCGATATTTTCTTCTTTTAATAAATAGTGGGTATAAATGAACATAAATGTCTTCATGAGTCTCCACTAAGTTATGTAAGGTAATTTCGTAAATGCATTCCAAATTTGAGTATATATTTTTTTTTATTACTAATATCCAAGAAGTTATGTATCAAATATCCAAGAAGTTAATCCCAATTGGGCTCAACCATGAGCTTGGCCCTTTTATAGGTTCGATTGGCTCCAACACAGTCCAACGCAAATAGTTGTTCAGGCATGTTGGGCTTTGGCCCAATACCAACCAAATATGACACCAAAATGTCTTCACTTTTCGCATTGAGGGAGATATTTTAGGTCCTATTCGATAACTATTTTGTTTTTTTTATTTTTAATTTTTGAAAACTAAACTTATTTTATCCCCATTTCTTACAATAGTTTGTATCTTTATTAAGAATAATAATTGAATTTTTAGTCAAATTCTAAAAAATAATAATAATAATAAAAGTTATTTTCTTTTAGTTTTCAAATTTTGGTTTCGTTTTTTAAACCATTGGTAAAATGTAGATAACAAAGGAAGAAATTTGAAAGTTGAAATGATGTCTACAAGTTTAATTTTCAAAAATAAAAATTAAAAAATGAAATGATTATCAAACGGAACCTTAATTTTATATTCGATAGGTTTTAAAATTTTATTTATGTCCAATAAGTCACTGAAGAATGAATTTTTAATTTTGTATCAAATAGATTCTTAAATTGAAAATAAGTGCTTAATCTATAATATTGAAATATTCAATAATTTTTAAAATTTATAGATCGACTATATACAAAATTTGAAAATCAGAGTTGAATTAAACATAAATTTTATATTTACAAATATAATCCTTGAACTTTTGAATTTTTTATACTTTATGAGAACAAAAGACCGTCCTCGCCACCTTTTTTTTATAGTTACCACGCTCCTTCATTAAAGAACGGAGAAAACATGGAACGAGAGCTCATTCATTCCAGATCTAAAATAAAGGAGAGATTCTTTCGTTTTTTGGGCCTTATTCTTGAACGTAGGAGCTTTTCCTTCATCCTTCACGTAGCAGTGCATGCTAGAGATGGAAGGTTTAAAATAGAAGAATTGAAGGTGATGGTACAGTAGATGGATGGGGAGGAGGCGACATCATTAAAACATATTTATTAGCAAGTTAGAATTATTAATTTAATGACCATATCATTATTGGGATTTATGTCCTAAACCCATTGTGTGTAAATTTGTAAACAAAATTTTATATAAATAAAATATTCTTTATTTTTAATAAATAATCGTTATTTATTTAATTGCATAACTCAAATCCAATAAACTAAGATACGAAACTATTTTCATGTAACTTGAATAGTATGTGGCTGACATACAAGTGAATCATGTTCAAGTAATAACCTAAAAAGTCTATAGTATATGGATAAAGTTGAGTGTCTTATCTTAGTAACACTATGGATATGACCCACTTTTTAAGTGTTAGAAACGATTTAATTCAAATCATTCATGTGGAAAGGTGTGAATGAAGGTATCTTATACAATGAGATTGTATAAGACCAGATTGCGAAATATATAGTCTCTCGTTATAACACCATTAACTGAAGAGATTAATATTTCAAATGATCATCATGTAACTCAATCTGAATCTTGAGTGAGTTACGAATTCTTGCTCATGAGGGTCATCCTTTCATTTGTATGGGCGAGAGTGGCCCTAGTTGCCGACTCGATAAGCCTACCATCTTGGAGACGATACTGAGTAGGGAGCTGAGAACATAGCGTCACAAGACGGAATTCGCTCCTCCCTCCTTCAGGATAAGTAGATAGGTTGTTCCCTTAAGTGCTAACTCCGGATTAGAACAATAAGGCCTCACCCTCTCACTAACCCGAAAGGGATTTTGTTTATGGTTTGATCATAAATGGATTGTTCATTAGAGGATCAGTGTTACTTAAGGAGCAAAAAGTAACTACAAGAGTAAAACAGTAATTTGACCCGATTGTAGTTACGAATAACCTATGAAGGGTTCGGGTTGACTTACAAGAAGTGGTTAAAAATCAATGGACACATAAATATTCTACCGTTCATAATAGTGCAGCTATGGGTCTATAGTGGAGTGTCCCATAGTTAATGAATGTTGATGAATTTAATTAAATAGTTTAATTAATTAATCTCGTATCATTTAAGCTTATAATTGTAGGTTCATAAGGTCCATCTGCTAGCTCATAACAGGATTAAACAAGGATTTAAGTGTTGTAAATTTGAAGTGTTCAAATTATTGTTTAAAGGGACTTTATTGACTAAGATACAATTTAATATAATGTATATGGATACATTATAATATATAGTTTATTTAAATTAGAATAAAATTTAAATCTATATAATATGAGAGAATAATATTTGACATTCGAATATTAAATGATATGAATTTGTTCATATCGAACCTATATAGTAAATTTAATGTGACTGAGTTTCATATAAAAACTATAAGTTATGTGAGAGAAGTATATTTGAATATAATCCAAACATTAATAAATTGAACATTTGATATTTAATTAAAAATGAAATAAATGTTAACTTGATTAATTATTTATTTTATTTATTTAAATTAAATTATATTTAATTTAAATTTCAAATTAAAAAAATTAGTCGGTCAACTCCTCTACATTGTAGGAGAGTGGTTAGTGGAGTGAAGGGATTTAACTCCCCTTGCATTTTTTTCTAAACCCTAGGAAACTAAGAGATGTAGAAGAACTCTCTCTCTCACCCTCACATAAAAAACCAACATCGAAGACTTTTCTGATTTTAACTTCCCTTTCTCCAAGAATACTAAAGCTTCCACAAGCTTCCTTATTCTAAAGAGAATGACAGAGAAGATAGAGAGTCGTGTCTTGCTCGTGATTTGACCGTGCAGTGGATCTAGAAGATTGGAAAAAGATCTTTGAGAATTGGTTCTACAAAGGTTGTAATTCATCTTCCCTAATTAATTACTGCATAAAGCATGTTTAGCCTAATTTTTATGTTTCTGAATCAAATTGGGGCAAAGCGATAAATTGCTTTTGCATTGGGATTCAATCCCTTCAATTGGTATTAGGGCTAAATATTTTAGCTTTCAATTTTTGTTCTGAAATTTTTACCGAATAAAATGATGGGTTTAATTTTTCTGTATATGTGTGATGTATAGTTTTAAAATTGGGTTTGCATAATAGATATTTATGGATTTTAGTATTTAGATTTACACTTTACTTTGATTCGATCAATGTAACGGCTTGTTGTTTTGAGAAAACTATTTGTAAATTGAGTCTGGTAAGTTCTTGTTGTTCATGGTACTTTTTTTTGCTATGAAAAATACCCAAAATAGAGGTGAAAATCGGAATTGGGAGTGCACACTGAGAAATTGTTGTGCAGGGTGTTGTCTGACCACCACCTTTTGTACGTCATGAAAAGCTTATAACTATCTGGCTGACATTGTTTGTGCATCATGGATTATCTTGGACAGTGCAGTTTTTTCCTTGGCATGATTGAGGCCGAAATTTAGGGTTTTTGAGCCCCAATTTGTGAAGATCTTAGCAAATTATTTATCATGGAGTTAGAAATTTTAAAATTAGTATATTTTATTTTGTTTATTCTAGTAATGCTAAAATCCAGTTTATTATTGTTATTTAAGTTAATAATACATTCGATGTATATTTTAAATTATTTTAATTTATATATTGCAATGTCATATAGATTAAAAATTTCAACTCAGGTTAAGTATATTTATGCATCATATTAGAATATAATTGTCATATAATATGATAGCATGAAAATAAATTTCATTAGTTTAATATAAGAGTTATATTATTTAATAAAATCATGATCATGCATTTTTTTTAATATAAATGTCATATTTAATTTTATATGCATAATGTATATTATATAGTATGCACGTGTATAATACAAATGTTATAGTATAGTTTAATGATTGATTAAAGCACGTATATGATATAGTTTTATTTTCATTATTTTTTAATATAAGTATTATATTATGCATATTAATGAAAATGAATGATATATGTTATAGGTTTTAATTTCTTAATATAATTGTATTATAATTTAGAAATCTATAATAAATAGCTGCATGCAAATCTAGGGTTATAATTTTTTGTTATTTGTAAAAGGGTTTTTATAAACAATGAAAACTTTATGTTAAAAATACTTCTAATGAAATTAGAAATAAGATAATCTTTTATTCATTTTATATGATTAATTTGAGAAAATAAAAGATCAAATGTATAAAATATTGACTAAAAGAATTTTGACTAGGAAGATTATATCTAGGATTGGGGTATCCAAGTCGATGGAAACGGAACACCCCTACCTAGAAACCGATCTGGAAAGTTACACCATGAGATCCATACTCGACCTCGTGATGTCCTAGGCGCATCCTCCCTTTGGAAGGTGTTTGTATGAATAAATATCAAGGTGAATGGAGAAAGTATTTTATAGTAAGTTGAAGAAGGATATGTGTCAACATACCCTATAGTATCTTTTATTAGATTTTTGTGTCCATCGGATATAACCAATCATGAATACGATGACCCTTCACAGATGCTCGTAAGTAAGTTGGGCCAAATTACTGTTTTGTCCCTGTAGTTACATCTCACTCCTTAAGTACCACTGATTTCTCTAATGAACATTACAACATAGTCCAACTATGTGTGAACACCTCTCGGGCCAAGAGAAGATGTGTGGCGTCACATCGTTCAAGCCCTGGAATCAGCCCTTCAGGGAGCGTCTCTCACAAAACGATCGTATGGAATCAAACGATGGGCACTATCGTTTTCATTTTGTGAGAGACGCAAGAAAATCGCTCACGGTGTATTTCCATACAATCGCTTAACGTAGAGAGCCTATACGTTAGTGCCCATCATCCTAAGCACACCTGCGCACTAAACGATCGCACATGATATCTAAACGATCGCTTAGCGTGCCAAGTAGACCTAAATGATCGTTTAACATTTGCAAGACGATCGCTTTGTAAAACCTACACGATCGTGTACCTTTCTCTAAACGACAAGCACTCGACTATACGATAGTCATCTACTATCTCCTACTTGCTTGTTCGTACTACACAATCGTCTTTTCCTCCTTCCTCTACCAATTTCACCAAAGTACACCCTTTGGATTCTCACTCTAAGAATATCGAGGGCTTCAAGTGGCTGTGTCGTCCCCGGTTGTTGTTGGTTCATGCGTTGCCGATCGTGTAGACAACTGTAGTGCTGCTAGGCGACTATTTGTTAGGCGATAAGGAGCATAGAGGTTTTTTTTCCATTGTACTGAGTTCAATTGAAGATTGTCTTCAACTCATACGTTTACTCAGTCTTTATGTATTTTAATTGTTAAAACATGCCTATAATTAGTGGTACGATGCATATCTATTAGTTAGAATGTATATGTGGTAATTCGGTCACAATGAAATCCGAAAGATCCGAACCCACTCACGGATACTCTTGTTTAAGAGTTCCTTCAATTGGTATCAGAGCCAGGTTGTTGAT
Organism: Benincasa hispida; assembly: GCF_009727055.1. Classification (NCBI taxonomy): domain Eukaryota; kingdom Viridiplantae; phylum Streptophyta; class Magnoliopsida; order Cucurbitales; family Cucurbitaceae; genus Benincasa; species Benincasa hispida. The sequence goes on from NC_052359.1 coordinate 36,693,719, forward strand.
ATTCCAATTTCATTGATGCAACAAATTACATGTACATTCGCGATGGGTATTCTACTCTCTATTTAATTGTTAAATTTTTTATGGATGTGCAGATTAATGGATTTTTTTGGGATGAAACCTCAGTTTGATTAATTCTTTTGCATTTTTGGTTAATTGTAAAGGCCCCTACGTTTTTTGCCATAATTAATTGTTATCGAATCTGTAATTCAAAAGTCAATTTGAGTCTTGAGTCGTTCGTGAAGAAGTTCGGAGCAAGGGTTGCTGTTTATCAAGGAAGAAGACGATCAATAGTTGATCAGGTCGTGTAGATGATTGATGTCCCAAACACATCTAGTCAAAATCCTTCTTAAGAGTTGAGAGAGTCTCATTGTAATGGGTGGGTAATCGAAGGAATCGAATTTTTCGCAGAAGCGTATGAACATCGTGCCTTTGACAAACAATTTGAAAAATAAAAAATATAAAGAAGAAAAACAACAGAGATAAACAGCAATATAAGCATGCTTCTTAGAGATGGAGAAGAGATCAAGAGGAATTTACCCTTGAAGACTCTTTTTCACAGTGATTCATCTCCAAGTCATAAACAACCACGAACTAGATCTCTCTTCGAACTCAACTACAACAAACCTTTCCACAAACACAGTAGAACACGTATATTAAACATCACCAATAGGGCTTCCTTACTACTCTCCGTCAAGGAATAAGCATTGTGGGATCCTCGTGTTTTGTGTAAGGGAAGGGATTTTCCTTTTTCTATGAGAATCCTTGAGAGAGTTTTCTAGAGTTCTTCTATAATTCTTACATAACAAATAATTATATGTTTTCACCAACGTGAGAATGAAGATGGAGATGGAGTTTTCAACTCCCCTCCCTTTATTATTATTATTATTATTATTATTATTATTATTAATTTAATATATATTAAATCCCATTTAATTTATATAAATAACTAATAATATTAATTAATTAAAAATTATTTAATTAATAATTAAATATCATATATTTAATTTCATTTGAATTGTATTCAATTGGTTTCTTCTCACATAAGCTATAGTTTTAATATGAATCTTATTCACATTAATTTTAATCTATAGTTTTATATGGATCACATTCATATAATTAATATTTGAATCTTATTCAGATATATTACTCCCAATATATATTTTATAGTACTAATTATAAATCATACTTATAATTAATTATAATGGACTTGAATCTCATTTAAATATTTATCTCTCTAATTAATTACATATTTATAATTATAATGTGTCAATATACCTTATACTTTATATTAATCATATTAATATCAAATCTCCCTTAAATTATTTGAACAATTCAAGTTATTCCAAAATCATTTATTCCTTATTTAATAGTGGGCTAGCAAGGGGACCTAATGGACATAGATTAGAAGCTCCAATGATATACGATTAATTAATTAAACTCTTTAATTAATTAACCAATATTCATTAACTGTCGGTCGCTCCATTAAAGACCGACAATTGCACTTTTCACACTATAAATGTATTTATGTGCCCATCGATATAACCAATGAGCAATAAGTCGACCCTTCACGAATCGCTCATAACTATAACTAGGTTAAATTATCGTTTTGCACCTATAGTTACTTTTAACACCTTAAGTACTACTGATCCCTTTAATGAATAATTAGTTATAGTCTAACTATAAATTATACATCTCTTTGGACAGCGAGAGGGTGTGGGATCTCATTGTTCAAGACTCGGAATCAGCCCTTAAGGGAGCAATTCATCTACTTATCCCAAAATCGGGAAGGAGAAAATTCCATCTTATGTAGCTATGTTCCCAGTTTCTTACTCGAACAAATCCCCAAAATGATAAGCTTATTGATTCTCGAATCTGGCATTCTCACCCATACACATCAAAGGACTACCTTCATAGACAGAAGTTCATAACTCACTCAAGATTTAGGTCGAGTCACCTATATTTATCCTATTGAAATGTCGATCTCTTCAAGTAACGGTGCTATAAAGAAAGACTAATCATTTCGCAATCCAGTCTTATACAAAATCTTTGTATAGGATACCCCCGCTCACATGCTTCCACATGAACAATTAGGATCAAATTGTTTGTAACACTATACAACTTTTTTAACAATTACAAAGTGGGTCGTATCCGTAGTGTAAACCTTTAAATCTATTTTATTAATTAATTGTGTTTAATTTTCTATGTATATGAGTTCATGGTTTTTATGTAGTTGAATGTTATATAAAGTATGTTATGATTGTGTATAATGTTTAAAAGAGGAAAATTTCCTAAGTGTTAGGAAGGTGTGTTGTCGGGTTATAAAGGGCAGTCAACACTTAGGGAACTTGAGAGTTCAAAGCAATGGAAAGTTAGGCATGTGGCAAAGTTGGAAAAGGGCAGGAAATTTCCTAAGTATGGAAATAGAGGCTCTCAGTTGAAATAAGTGGAAGTGCTACCTAGAAGAAATAAAGAGCTTGAGAATGGTTTTTCTATGCCATGCATTCAAGGTTTCAAAGGAAAAAAATGGCTAAGTGTGAGGCTTGCATTGAGGGCCACGAAGAGGTTAGTAGAGCCTACTGAGGGAATGGTTATCGAGGATGTGTTGGCTTCACTAGAGGTTAGTGAAGGCCAGGGCATATGGTGCACGTGCAACCAAACTTGCTTAGCAGAGCACATGAGGTGTGCCAAGGCTAGAGTTATGGCGCAAGGTATGCGTTGACAAAGAGAAAGAGAGGTTAGGTTGTTGTGGATGACTAAAGGCTTACACGCTAGGGCGTTGAGGTGTGCCTTATAAGGTTAACTGAGGCTTTAACTGAGGATTTTATGAGTGGCAAGTCTCAACACAAGTGCCTAAGGCAAGGCGTAAGAGACAATGGTTGGTGAGGCGATGGTCGAGAGAGAGGGGCTAAGCGATGAACATCATTCTATGCAATGGTGTCCAACCTATGCATTAGGTGAGGCTGAAGTACTTAGGATAATCACCCAGTTAGGGGGCCATGTGGCCTTTTTAGAGCCTTAAGCTAAAGTTAGTGGCCTAGGTGTCACTTTATTAAGCCCTCTGATCATGTATATGAAGGAATATGTGAAGGTCATGAGCAGAAACATGGATCGTCCCACTTTTTTGTTTTCACATAATTTAAAATTACATAACAAAAATTATGCGAAAACTAAATGTACAACATGCTAATAAAATTAGAGAAAATGAAAATTAGGGTTTGAGAAACCTTACCCTTGAAAACCTTTCTTCACGTGAATTCCCTTCTCCAAATCTTTCACAAACAAAACACGAATGATCCAAATGGCCACCACCAATTGGAGTTTTTTGTATTCTCTAGGATGAGAATCCAAGAAGTTGTGCGCTTTTGGAGTTTTGAGAGAGAGGAAGATTGAGAGGAGAAAAGATTTTTCACAGAGAACTATTTCTCTGTTTTCTATAAACGACCAGAAGAAGCCAAAAGAGTCTCATATTCACCACCACTTTAATTGTGAGATAAAGAGAGAATTAAGGGAAGGAAGTTATTTCCCTCTTTTTAAAATTAAAAAAAAAATCAAATTAATTGATTAATTAATTAATTAATTATAATTATATATATATGAAACTATATGTTATATCATATATAACATATACCCTATGATTTAATATTGCATCAGATACAATATAACCTTTAGTTTTAATTTTCTCATCAATGGTATTTAATATAAATCATATTTATATTAAATTTAATTATATGAATTCAAATCACATCATTAATATTTGAATCACATTCAAATATTTATTTCCTCTCAAATAAACTTTATATTATAGTGTATCAAATACATTATATTAATTAAATCATATATAATTATATTAAATTAGTTATGTCATATATAATTAAGTTAAATTAATTATATTACATATAATTAATTCCCTCATTTAATTTGAACCATTCAAATTAATCCAAATTTGATTATCATTAAATCCCTATTGAGCTAGTAGAGGGGACCTCATGGACCTGTAGATTAAAACTTTAATGGTACTTGAATAATTAATTAAACTTCTTTAATTAAATATTCAACATCCACCAAGCACTCCACTAAAGACCGACAGCTTCAATCTTCGTATTACAGATATATTTCTATGTCTATTGGATATAACCATTCAATAGGGTGATGACCCTTCACAAATTGCTCGTAAGTACAACTAGGCCAAAATTACTGTTTTTCCCCTATAGTTATATTTAACTACTTAAGTACAATTAATCCCTCAAATGAACAATAAATCATAGTCCAACTATGACCAAAACCCTCTCTGGCCAAGAGAAGGTATAAGTCCATATTGTTCAAACCTTGAAATTAGTCTTTAAGGGAGCAATTTATCTACTTATCCCGACATTGTCGAAGAAATGAATTCCGTCTTGTGTAGCTGCATTCCCAACTCCCCAATCAGATGAATCTCCAAAATGATAGGCTTGTTGAGTCGGCGATCTGGCCACTCTCACCCATACAAATCAAAAGACCGGCTTCATAGACAGGAGTGAATGAAGTAAAAAAAAAAAAAAAAAAACTTTAGCGGAAGCAAGATCGTCCCAATTCCCTTTTTTTTTTTATTGAATGTAAGTTTTACAGTAAATAAAGAACAAGATATGCATTTACATAAATTACAACATGCTTTAACAAAAGAAAAACTTAGGGTTTCAGAAACTCATACCTTTGAAGACTATCTTCAAGAATTCCTCGAATAGTATTTGAACACTACCAAAATGGTTTCCTCGGTATTCTCAGGTAGAGAACCTAGAAGTGGTGGGCTCTGACTATTTTGGAATGAGGGAAATTAGATGAGTGAAAAAGAGGAAGTTTTAGATCGTTCACCAATAACCCAAAACTTGCCGAACCCTTTCTATCTTTTTCTAACTAAAAGATGATCAAGATCCTTAAGAGGTTGAAGGAAACTCTCTCTTATCTATAATTAAAAGATTCATACATCCACTTACATGGGTGGAGAGAAAAGAGAGGAAGAGAGTTGTAACTCCCTCCCTCATTTAAAAGTAATATTTAATATATATATATATATATATGATAACTAACTTATAGTTTTAATATTGTATCATATACAATATTGTATCAAATAACATATAATTTATAGTTTTAATATTGTATCATATACAATATAACCTATAGTTTTTTCTCTCTCTCATATGGCATTTAATATAAATCACATTTATATTAACTTTAATAATTATGAATCTAATTCATATTAATAATATTTTAATCATATTCAAATTTTATTTCCTCTCACTAAAGCTATAATGTATCAAATACATCATAATAATTATCACACATAATTAAAATAACTTAATTATATCATTCAGAATTAAATCGCTCTATTAATTTGAATAATTCAAATTATCCAAAAACTTATTCTCATTTAATCCTATGGAGCTACCAAGGGACCTTATGAACCTATAGCTTAAAGCTCCAACGATATATGAATAATTAATCAAACTCTTTATTTAAATTATTCATCATCCGTTAACTGACGGGCACTCCATTAAAGACCAACAGCTGCACTCTTCGCACTACAAATATATTTCTGTGTTCATTGAATATAACTAATCAACAGTATGATGACCCTTCATAAATTGTTCGTAAATACAGTTGAGCCAAAATTACCATTTCGTCCCTGTAGTTACATTTAACTTCTTAAGTACCACTAATGCTTCTAATGAACTATAGATCATAGTCCAACTATGATTAAACTCCTTTCGGGCCAAGAGAGGGTGTGGCACCACATTGTTCAAGCCCTGGAATCAACACTTAAAGGAGCAATTTGTTCAAATCTTGAGGAAGGAGTGAATTCTTTCTTGTGTAGCCGTGTTTCCAGCTCCCTAATCAGATGAATCCCTAAAATGGTAGGCTTATTGAGTCGGCGATTTGGCCATTCTTACCCATACAATTCCTAAAATGGCCATTATAAAGAAAAGTAACCATTTTTCGTGGTCCAATCTATATGCAAACTCATTGCATAGGATGCCCACACTCACACGTCTCTACATGAATGATCTATGGATCACATCATTGTATTACCTACAAAATTGGCCGCATCCAATAGTGTTACCAAGATGATATACCCAATTTCATCCATATACTTATTAGACCATTTAGGCTATATACTATTAACATGATCCTGTTTATGTCATCACATAAAGTTAAAGTATTCACAGTATAACCATGGATATGTTTATTAGATTTTCATAATAGAATGCAAAATAAACAACTTTATTGAATAAATTACTCAATAATATTTTACTGATAAATAGAATGTTTAACATGAATTGCGAGTTCTAGGACATTCCAAAAAATGATAAACTAGGGCATAATATGCACCCAGTAAAAATCTCCCACTTGCCCTAGTCTAGACGTGGCCTGTCCCATAGACCCATACTCTACAAGTGACTCTCAAACACGTTAGCCGTGAGGGCCCTTGTAAACGGATCAACATTGTTGTGTTCCAAAGCTATCTGCGTGACAATCACGTCTCCTTGATGCACAATCTCTCGGATGAGATGATACTTCCGCTCTATATGCTTCCCGCGCTTGTGACTTATAGGCTTTCGGGAATTAACCACAACACCACTATTATCATAATAAAGTGTGATAAGCTTTGACATGTATAGAACAACTTCCAGATCAGTCAAGAATCTCCTGAGCCAAACAGCTTCCTTAGCAACTTCACAAGCCACTACATATTCAACCTCCATGGTGGAGTAAGCGATGCACCCTTACTTCATGCTTCATACTACTGCCCCTCCGTTAAGAGTAAGCACTAATCCTGATGTGGATTTCCTAAAATCCTTATCAATCTGAAAATTAGAGTCTGTGTATCCCGTAAGGATCAAATCCTTAGAATCATACACGAACATGTAGTCCATGGTTCTCCGTAGATACTTGAGGATGCTTTTAACAGTGGTTAAGTAACCTAATCCTAGATTAGACTGATATCTACTGACTATTCCCACCTGTCTCTTATACACATCTAGATGTGTATAAGAGACAGGATATCTACTGACTACCCCCCCCCCCGCATAACAGATGTCAGGTCTAGTACATAACAATGCATACATCAAGTTGCCCACAGCCGATGCATAAGGGATCTATCTCATCTCCTCAACCTCTTAAGGTGTCTTAGGACATTTTTCCTTAGACAACATCACTCTATGCCTGAAAGGCCATAAGCCCCTCTTGGAGTTCTGCATTGAATATTTGACAAGCATCTTGCCAATATACGATGTTTGAGACAGAGCTAACATTTTGTTCTTTCGATCTCTAAAGATCTGAATATCTAGAATAAACTAAGCATCTCCCAAATCTTTCATTTGGAATTGGGTCGCTAGCCAGTTCCTAACTTCAGTTAGTAAACCTACATCATTCCCAATGAGTAGGTTTTACTGAATTGTTCGACCTTGGACCGATTAAGCTTAAATGGATCGATTAAACTAGCCAGTTCCTAACTTCAGTTAGTAAATGGACCGATTAAGCTTGCAAACCTTTTGCTCTTGACCTTAGGTTATGATTCCCTTGGGCTACTCCATGTAAATGGTCTCCTCAAGATTTCCATTCAAAAAGGCAGTTTTGCGATTCGTTTGCTAAGTCTCATAATCATAATATTAGGCAATGGACATGAGTTCCCGTTGTTCCAAACATAGCTGCTATCGATGCAGGAAGAGCCATTGTTGAAGCGGGAGATGTGGGAATCTCTCCTAAGGAGCATAAGTATATAGGGCAAGATTTGAATCCTTTGGATGACTTGAAGAAAGGCGATGAGAGACTTTGCAAACCGGGACTATTCCCCCATACCTTGGATTTGATGACTAATACAGATACTTTGCTTTAAAATTCCGCCTAACTGATGAACCTAGAATTTCGAAATGAGGAAGCGGGACCATCCCTCGTCTTGGGAGAGGAGAGTTTTCTTAATACCAGCAAGCACTTCCCTTTCCTTTCTCTGAGATATAGTATTTTTGAATCTAAATAGGGCAGGACATAGACTAATGGGCACAAGCCCTACTCGCCGTCCCTTCTTTAGGTCCAAAAAAGCGTGATAGCTAGACGGAAGTGATGAAAAAAAATGTTCAGTCTGCTTTATGAAAGGAAAGAGAAGATTCTCGACAGAAAGACGGTCTTCAACAGGCAGGCTGCACTGACGATGGCGGCTAGGAGGGATCGCTAGACCAGCAACAGCCCATTTAAGAAATCTGCTTTGTACTTTATTGTTGACGAAACCGGATGCATGCCAGGCCTAAATTCTCTCCCAGTCACCCTTTGACGAAAGGAACATAAGATCCGAAGTTTACGACTTTCTCGAAGTTCTACACGCTTTCATTTTCAAAAGTTTGGCCTATCTAGAGCGCTACTTGGTGTGGGGGAGAATGGTCAAAATGGTCGGCTTATCAATTATCAATTGGCCCTTGCGGAAGCCCTACCCATCCTTCTCTATTTTAAGGGATCCGGATCCCTCATATTTAGGATTCCTGGCTTCCTGGACTCATAACAGACGGTTAGATGCAATCAAATTGGTTTGTAGGAATCTTTGATGTTGATGGTACCATTGGTTTCGCTATGAAGAATCGACTACCTCAACTAAGTATTCGAGAACTAATAAACTTCTACAAAGGAAAGTCCCATCATCAGCATCCTTTCCGTTTCCACCCCTTCTTCCCCATCAACCGTCGCATTAGCTACCTCAATTAGTTTCCCCTTTTTCCATAGGTCCCAGACCCAGTATGCCTATACAGTAAACCTTTACACACATTATAGTGGCATCTAGGTTATCGACGATTCTACAATAGGTGGCCGCTACCCGACTTAGCGAATCACTTCCAGGCTGGCATTAAATCGAGATCGCGCCAGTGTCTCTTGTGTGCCTCATTTATGCTGGTGGCATACCATATCGTATTGTGCGGAACACTCACAAAAGTCGTGGCCTTCCGCTATGTTAGACTCTCCCCTAGAAGTACAATAGTGGGTCCCTCCGGAACTAGTAATCCCCGAAAGACTTTCAAGGAGCCTTGTTCAACAGGTGCACTGCAAGTATTCTTTCACAAGTTTGACACAAGTCGTACTTCCCAGCCCTTTTAGCTAGATTTAAGCATGGAAACAAGTGAGAAAGTTTCCTCATAATCAACTCTCTCTGAGTGGGTATAACCGTTCGCCACTAACCTAGCCTTGAAGGTTTGCACCTTCCCATCAGCACCCCGTTTCCTCTTGTAGATCCATTTACAACCTATAAGTTTAACCCCATCAGATTGATCTACAAGAGCCCATAGGGAATTGAAGAACATAGACTCCGTTTCGAGATCCACCGCTTTGATCCATTCATCTTTGTCAATATCCTCTATTGCCTTCTTGTAAGACAATGGATCCTCAACTTCACCATTAGCTACCATAGCCAGGATTTCTGTTAAACCCATATAGCGAACAGGTGGGTTCACAACCCTCCTACTACGTCGAGGTTCCCTCAACATTTGAGGTGGATTTAACCTACTAGATGATCCTACTTCAAATATTCTTGTTGAGGTACTAGGTTCTTCAACAACTCTTGTTGAAGATTTAGTAATTTCTTTGGAAATTTCATTCAACACAATCTTACTTCTGGGCTTGTGCTCCCTTATGTAGTCTTCTTCAAGAAAAGTAGCCTTTGTAAATACAAACACTTTGTTTTCTTTAGGATCAAAGAATTAACCACCTCTCGTTCCTTTGGGGTAGCCTACAAATAGGCACAATCTTGAACATGGTTCCAATTTCTGAGGATTAGCCTTAAGCACAGACACTGGGCAACCCTAGATACGAAAATGACGTAAACTAGCTTTATGACTATTCAATAACTCTAAAGGTGTTCTGGCAACACTCTTGGAGGGAACACAGTTCAGGATGTAAGCTGCAGTCTCTACTGCAAAACCTAAAAATGAGTCAGGTAAAGAAGCGTAACTCATCATCAACCAAACCATGTCCAACAGGGTTCAATATTTTATCAAATAGTTCTAGAATACTAAATCTATAAACTCTCCACATTGATCAGATCGAAAGGTTTTAATCGTTCTTTTTAATGCATTTTCAACTTCAACCTTCAATTCTTTGAACTTTTCAAAAGATTCAGACTTATATTGCATTAAATAAACATATCCATATCTTGAATAAGCATTAGTAAAGGTGATGAAATATTCATAACCTCCCGTAGCTTTTACATTCATCAAACCATAGAGGTCTGAATATACTAGCTCTAAAGGTTCTTTGGTTCTATTACCCTTTCCAGTAAAAGGTCTCTTAGTCGTCTTGCCTTCAAGGCATTAATCATACACAGGTAAAGAATTTTCTTCTAACTCGCTTAGAAGTCCATTCTTCACCAACCTCTCAATCCTATTGAGATTGATGTGTCCTAGTCTTAGGTGCAAAAGTTGAGCATTTTCTTTAGGAGAAATTTTAAGTCTTTTATGTTAAGTTATTGTAGTCTTAAACATTTATGTGTTATAGAAAGCGTTAGTTTCTAAAAGTCTTAGCACACAAAAATTATTTTCCAGTTTTGCAGAACAAATATCAACACCATTCTTAGAAATAAATACTTTATTAAAAAGAAAGTTGATATTATGTGAACGTTCAAGTAAATACTTTAAAGATACAAGGTTCCTTTTTAAATCAAGAACTACATAAACATCTTCTAAAATAAGAAATTTATGCTGTAAAGTCAATAAGAGACCTCCCACTACCACAACCAAGACGATGTGACCAGTTCCAACTAGCATCGTCATCTCAACAGTATCTAGTTGCCGCCAAGAACTAATTCCCTGAAATTAAGAAAAAAGATGGTTAGTGGGCCAGAGTCTATAATCCAGATAGAATCATCATTCTCCACTAAGCAGGTTTCCAATACAAGTAAATCATATTTACCTTGCATGGCCTTCTTCTTTTCTGCCAAGTATTTGGGGCATTTCTTTTTCCAATACCCAACTTGGTTGCAATGGAAATAGGTTTCCTTTGCAACCTTAATGGGTTTTCTACCCCTTTGAGCAGCAACTGTAGGGTTAGCTTTCCCTTTTCCACCCTTCTTCTTCTTCCACTTTTTGATGCTGGAGGAAGAAGGTACAAACTTAGTTTTAGAGGTCGAACCTTTATGGAACTTCTTAGAAGATGAAGCAACATTTACTTCACCCTTCTGTTCCTTGCTTTTCATCAAGGATTGAAAGGTCATTAGTTCATTGAGCAAACTGGTCAGGTTGTAGTCAATCCTACTCAAAAAAACATTGCTACGAAAATGTAGAAACTTTCAAGTAAAGATTCCAAAATGAAGCTAACCTGACTGGTTTCATCGATGCTCGACCCATTCATCTCCACCACATTGAAGTGGACCATCATGTTAAGAACATGTTCTCGAACAGATGTCCTTTATTGCATACGAGCATTGAAGATGAGCATCATGCCTAAGCGGTGCAGACGGTTGTACGAACATTTCCCTCAAGACTCCATGATCTCACGAGATGTGAGCATGGGCTCATGCTTCTTGGCCAAGACTTCATTAAGACTAACCAAGATATACACTCGGGTTTTATTTTTTTCCCGTGTCCAATGCTCGTAAGCTTTTTGAACATTTCGAGGAGCATTAAGAGCTAGAATGAGAGGACAATCCTCCATCAGGACAAAACAAAGATCATCGATGATTAGTATTGTGTTAATAGTATTTTTTTTCAACTAGTGTAATCTCTCCCGTTAATTTATCTGTGGTGAGTTTAAAATAGTGGTAGCCATGTTAAAGAATTTGCTGAAAAAGAACAAACTATTTATATTTAGTCTACTTGCATTAAACCATTTATGACAACCAATCAGATTTTTAGTAAAATAGTCTAGTGTACCCTAAGTTACATCTATTTTGCAATGATATTTCAGTGAGTCAGGACAAAAGTCACTATAGGGTGATCAAGTGCCCCTTCACTGAAATGAGACATTCTCAACCATTAGACAGAAACAACACCTTATTACTGTAACTAACAGTCACCAATGTTCGGTCCAGAATTTGTTAACATCCTTAACAATTCTTGTAAGTGTAACCTCTCATTTTAGGTTCTAGAGTTCCACCCCAATGAGCCAACCGTAGGAAAAAACCAATTGAGACATGAAACTAAAACAACCCTATCCATTTCTAGAGATTGAAAAAAGCATTATGCAATACTGCCATCATTTAGGGGGACACCCACAATACCACGAGGCGATGCATGAAACTTTATTTAACCTAATGAGAGAGACAGAGAGATATGTTGTCACACGTCCCACTCTCACTTACTATAAATACTCTCTCCATTCACCTTGTTATTGACCTATCTAAATGCCACCTGTAAGGGGACATCCCTAGTGCCTCGATGCCGAGTGTAGATCTCACGATGTGAATTTATAGGGAGAAACGTGTAGAGGATAAAATGAAGTATCATATACCCCATTTTCCTCCAACTGTGTGTTTTACCTAGGATTAATTAACTTAGGAAAAATATGGCATGTCTTTGATGGTTAAACAATTTTGATTGAAATCTCATTGAACTCTTTAATAGACTTTGATTAAACTTGCATTCATGTAACAAATCTATCTAATTCATGAAATCTCATTGAACTCTTTAATAGACTTTGATTAAACTTGCATTCATGTAACAAATCTATCTAATTCACCTTTCCAGGTAGGTTCCCAGGTAGGGGTGCAACGTTTCCATCAACTTAAGTACCTTAGCCTAGCCAAAACCCACCTTAACCAAAAGGTCCTTTATAGATACATTTGTTACATTTTTAATCTTTTATTAAGAATCAATTTAATCTTATTAAGCCGATTAAAATATTAAATTAAGATTTCTAATCTCATTAGAAATGTGGTCTTAGGTCTATCTCAATCATATTTTAAAATATTTTTTAAAAAATGATTTTAACCTAAGGTTTGTATGCAACTCTTTATTATTGATTTTAATTCTAATTTCATTTAGTTATAACAATTATAAGTAAATGAAACAATTAAAACATTCATTGCATGCTAGACATACTTTAGTTAATCATAACATTAATAATTTAACCTAAGGTAGTGTCATGCTTCATGCAATCTCAATTCATTAATAACATATATTTAACAATTATATAACAAGGTAGTGAATCATACTATAACATACATCCATACATTCATTGAACCGTATATTATAACAATTATAATATAAATGATGCATGGATATGCTATAATGCATGCATACATATACTATAACACTTATACTATATGATGCATGAGCATGCTAAATAATTTAAATCATGCATACACATCTATTATAATACTAAATCTCGTAGGGTCCTATAGTTTGTAAACTTTATTGAACAAGCTTATTGTGTATTTAATAAAATATATGATATTTTATTCATTGTCTATAAAATATATGATATTTTAGTTGCATTAACCACAAACCAATAAACTAACATCTGAGGTTATCTTTGTAACTTAAACATGTATGTAGAGATATACGAGTGGATCATGTTTAAGTGATAACCTAAATGGTCTGCAGTAGATGGATAAGGTTGGGTACCTTATCCTGGTGACACTACAAGTATGGCCCGCTTTGTAGGTGTTACAATTGTTGTAAAGTGCTACAAATGATATGATCCTAATCATTTTGATGTTGATGCCCTAAATCTCGTAGGGTCCTGTAGTTTGTAAACACTTGTATGAACAAACATTTTGTGATTTATAATATATGATATTTTATTCACTTCTGCCTATAAAATATATGATATTTTAGTGGCATTAACCACAAACTAATAAACTAAGATCCATGGTTATCGTTGTAACTTAAACATGTATGTGGAGACATACAAGTGGATCGTGTTTAAGTGATAACCTAAATGGTTTGTAGTATATGGATAAGCCTGGTTACCTTATCCTGGTAACACTACGAGTATGGCCCACTTTGTAGGTGTTACAAATGTTGTAAAGTGCTACAAATGATCTGATTCTGATTATTCATGTAGTAGACATGCGAGCGAGGATATTCTATACAAAGGAGTTTGTATAAGACCGAACCACGAAATCTTTAGTCTCGTTATATAACACCGATCATAATTGAGACTTTCATTTCATTAAGATGACCATAGTTAACATGACCTTAATCCTGAGTGAGTTGTGAACTCCAACCTATGAGGGCGGTCCTTTGATTTGCATGGGTAAAAGTGGTCAGATTGCCGACTCAACAAGCCTACCATTTTGGGGATTCGTTTGATTGGGAGCTGGAAACTCGGCTACACAAGATGAAATTCACTCCTTCCCCGAGGTAGGGGTAAGTAGATAAATTGCTCTCTTAAGGGCTGATTCTAGGTCTTAAACAATGTGGTGCCACACCCTCTCTAGGCTCGAGAAGGTTTTAGTCATAGTGGGACTATGATCTATTGTTCATTAGAGGGATCAGTGGTACCAAAGGAGTTAGATGTAACTATAGGGGAAAAATAGTGTACTTACGAACGATTTGTGAAGGGTCATCGTACTGTTGATTGGTTATATCCAATGGACACAGAAATATATATGTAGTGCGAAGAGTATAACTATCAGTCTTTAGTGGAGTTCCCGGAAGTTAATGGATGGCGGATAATGTGATTAAAGAGTTTAATCAGTTATTCACGTACCGTTGGAGCTTCAAGCTACAGGTCCATAAGGTCTCCTTGGTAGCTCAATGGATTTAAGTTAAGAATTAGTTTTTGGGTTAATTTGAAATGTTCAAATTAACAAGAGGGAATTTGATTATATATGATACAATTAAATTAATTAAATTATATATGATATAATTGATATTATGTATTTGATACATTATTGTTTAATTGGAGGAACTAAATATTTGAATATGGTTCAAATATATTTTCCATGAATAAGATCCATAGTTGTTAAATTTAATATAAATATGATTTATAATAAACGCCATAAAATAGAGAAAAAGCATTATGGTTTATATATTGTATATGATGCAATATTAAAACTATAGGTTATAAATATAATATGATAAGTTAGTTATCATATTTATTTATGATTTATTAATTATTTGATAATTAAATTCTTTTTTTCCATAACCACCCTTAGTGGGTAGTTATTTGGTTTTATGGAAAAAGTGTGATAAATTAAAACTGTTTTCGAATTATTCTGGAAGATAAGCATTCTCAATCGAGTGACTACACGATCACTTTGAGAGACTATACGATAGCCTCATTATCTAAACGATTGAGTAGGAAGTCTATGTGATGGACTCGTTCATCTACATGACAATGTTATTCCCTTCTCGATCGTCTTCCTTCTCCATACCAAACTTCCCTCTAACCAAAATTAGCTAGAGTCTACCACTCCTAGATTCTCACACCGAGAATAGCAAGGTCATCAAGTGGTAGTGTCTGGTTGGTTCGAGGATCGAGTTGCTCCCTGTTGCTGTTCCAAGGAGTTCATGAACGACCGAGGGATTTACTTGTAGAATGGTTCTTCAAAGGTATAATCCTTCAACCTTTGTTTTTGTTTCAAAGCATGTTGTAATTTAAGTTTGATGCATAATCTATTCTGTTTGGTTGTAAACGTATGCATTCATTCACAATGGGATTTGGATGATCCGTTTCCGGTCAAAGATCCTTTGTAAATAGAGTTCCTTCAATTGGTATCAGAGCAAGGTTGTGTTCTGATTTCCAAATTCTATTTGCTGTATTGAATCTCATTTACAGTTTGGTGGGTTTTAAGTTTCTATAATGCATTTAAGTGTTAAATGTTTGTGGATGTTGTTGATGGATAACTTCTGGATAATTGTCTCTTTTAATGCTTTCAGTTTACTTTTACAAAAGTTAATTGTAAGGAACCTTGCGTTTTTGGGTATAATAACTTGCAATCGAGTTTGTATTCATTTGTATTTTTGAGTCATTCGAGAAGAAGCTATAGACGTAAAGAGTTGCTATTCATTTCGATGGAGAAGACAAAATAGTGGTCGCATCGTGTAGCTCAAGCTAGACGATTGTTTACATTTGGCTATGAGTTCGTGTAGAACTGTTCTACTCGATCGTGTAGTATTTGCTAAACGATCGCATGGTTGATGCTATGTGATCATGTAAAGAGTTTACTCGATCGTGTTGTGTTGGCTACATGAACATATAGACAATCGAGGGTAAACGATCTCATAGTATTTCTTACTCAACGCAAGACATGTGTGCTAAACGCGATCGTGTAGACTATCATATTCATCACATAGTTAGTAGCTACACAATCGCATGGTATACGATACTTAGTGTTTGCTACTCGATCGTCTAGACTATCATGCTCATGCATAGTCGTTACCTACACGATCGCACGACATGCGTTACCCGAAGCGCACTACACGATCGTGTGGATTTTCATGCTCATCGCATAGTCCTAAACCACGCGATCATTGCTACACGATCGTTCACACTCGATGTGCGTTACTTGAAGATCAGAAGGATTTGCTATACGATCAAGTGACGAGGCTTCAAGGCTGGCGGTTCAAGACCCTGTTCGCCTGTTTGAATTGGTTGGCTCCAACTTTTGTAATAGTTTAGCATTTCTTTTTCGATTTTGAGACAAATTATCCCGGTCCATCAACTTTTATTACATGTACATGTGATGCATATTTATTTTATATGCCATAATGTATGTCATATAGTTTTAAAACCCACCATAGGTTATGCATTTTTCATACATCATCTTTATATTATAAGTGTTATAATATAGTAGTTTGCATGATTAAATTAATTAAAGCATGCTCATGCATCATATAGTATAAGAGTTAAAATATATGCATGCATTATAGCATTCCCATGCATCATTTATATTATAAATGTTATAATATAAGGTTGTATGTTAGCATGGAATGCATGCTTAGTTCATTACTTGTTATATAAAAGTTATACATTAGTAATGAATGAACATTTCATGAAGCATGACACTTAGGTTTATTTGTAATACTTATAAATGCCTTTTGAATATCTAGCTTAGCAATGTGAATGGTTTTAATTGTTTCATTCTTTATAAGAGTTATAATTAATGAAATTAGAAATAAAATCAATAATAAAGAGTTGCATACAAACCTTAGCCTTTAATCATGTTTTAAAAGAGTTTTAAAATTTGATTGAGATAGGCCTAAGATCACATTTCTAATAAGATTAGAAACCTAAGTTTAAATCTTTTAATTTGGTTTAATAGGATTAAATTGACTAATAAAAGATTAAATATGTAACAAATGTATCTATAAGGGACCTTTTGGCTAAGGCTGGTTCTGGCTAGGCTAGGGTACTTAAGTGGATGGAAACGTCGCACTCCTACCTAGGAACCTACCTGGAAAGGTGAATTAGATATATTTGTTACATGCATGCATTTTTTATGAAAGACTGTTAAAGTGTTTAATAAGACTTGAATCAAACTTGTTTAATCATCAAAAGCAAGTTTCATTTTTTAGCAAATTAAACAAACCACTTAGTTAAAATCAATAGCCGGATTTTCAAAGTTAAAGAATCCCTAGGTAGAACATTCAGTGGGAGGTAATTGGGATATATGATACTACACGTTTCTTCCTAAAAAGTTCACACCATGTGATCTATCTTCGGCCTCGAGGCACCTCTGAAGTGTCCTCCTATAGGTGGCATTTGGGTAGGTCAATAACAAGGTGAATGGAGAGAATGTTCATAGTAAGTGGGAGTGGGACGTGTAACAAAATATCCCTCGGTTTCTCTCATTAGGTTCGATAAAGTTTTAGTGCATCGCCTCGTGACGCCCTGGGAGTGTCCCGCTAAATGACCGTTGTTTTACACAACTCTTTATCTGATCTCTAACAGTGGATAGGGTTGCTTTAGTGTCTTGTCCTAATCGGCTTTTCCCTAAGTTTGGCTCATTAGAGCGGGACTTTAGGGCCTAAAATGAGGAGTTACACTTACACATAATTTTTAAGGATGTTAACAAATTCTTGACCGAATAATGGTGACTATTAGATTTAGTTATAAACGGTTGTTTCTTTCTAATAGTTGAGATTGTCTCATTCCAGTGAAAGGACATTTGATCACCCTATGGTGACTTTTGTCCTGCCTCACTAGAGTATCATTACAAAATATATGTCACTTAGGGTACAATAGAATTATTTTGCTAAAACTTGATTGGTTTTTTAAAAGTGGTTTAATGCAAGTAGACTTATTAAGTTTTTTTTTTCTTTCTTTTTTTTTCTTTGGCAATTTTATTATGGCTACTGCTATTTTATCACTACTTGTCGTCGATAAATTGATTGGCAAAAATTATGCTAGTTGAAAAAATACGATAAATACGATTTTGATCATCAATGACTTGAGGTTTGTCCTTATGGAGGAGTGTCCTCCTATTCCACCTCCTAACGCTGCTCGAAATGTTCAAGATTCTTATGAGCAACGGACACAGGCGAACAAAAAGGCTCGAGTGTATATCTTGGCCAGGCTTAACGAAATTTTGGCCAAGAAGCATAAGTCCATGATCACTGCACGTGAGATCATAGAGTCCCTGAGGGGAATGTTTAGACAACCGTCCGCGCAGCTCAGGCACGATGCTCTTAAGTACATCTTTAACTCACCATGAAGGAGGGAACATTTGTTCCAAAACATGTTCTCAACATGATGGTCCACTTCAACGTGGCAGAGATGAACGGGTCGAGCATCGATGATGCCAGCCAGGTTAGTATTATTCTGGAGTTGTTACCAGAAAGCTTCCTTCACTTCGTAAGCAACGCTGTTCTGAATAGGGTTGATTACAAACTTAGAACTCTACTCAATGAGTTGCAGACTTTCTAATCTTTGTTGAAAAGAAAGGAGAAGAAGATTAGTAAGATAAATGTTGCCTCATCTTCCAAGAAGTTCCATAAAGGTTCAACCTCTAAAATTAAATCTGCACCTTCTACTTCCGGCACTAGAAATTGGAAGAAGAAGAAGGGTGGTAAGCCCAAGGCACCTACTAATGATTAAGAACAAATATCCATTACCACGCATTGATGATTTGTTTGATCAGCTAAGAGGAGCCACGATGTTTTCAAAGATAGACCTGAGATCGTGTTATCATCAACTAAAAGTGAGAAGCCGATATTCCTAAAACTGCATTTAGAACGAGATATGAACATTACGAATTCCTGGTAATGCCATTCGGATTGACAAATGCCCTTGCGATATTTATGGATCTCATGAACAGGATATTTCATCCGTACTTGGACCAGTTCGTGATAGTATTCATTGATGATATACTAGTGTATTCTGGTAGTAGGGAGGATCATATTACCCACCTGAGGATAGTATTGCAGACGTTGCGAGATTGGCAGTTGTATGTTAAATTCAGTAAATGCGATTTTTTGTTAGATCGGGTAGTATTTTTTGGGCATGTTGTTTCAGCAGAGGGCATTAGTGTAGATACCCAGAAGACGGAAGCAATAGTTAATTGGGAACGACCCGTGACTGTTCTAGAAATATGCAATTTCCTAGGTTTGGCAGGTTATTATCGGAGGTTTGTGGAGGGTTTCTCGAAGATAGCCCTTCCGTTGACGAACCTGACCAAGAAAGGCGTGAGGTTTGAATGGTCGTTGGAATGTGAACATAGTTTCCAGGAGCTGAAATGGAGACTAGTATCAGCACTAGTGCTTACCTTGCCTATTCCAGGTAAGGAATTTGAGATTTATTGTGACGCATCCCGAAAAGGATTGGGATGTGTGTTGATGCAGGATGGGAAGGTGATTGCATATGACTCTCGTCAACTTAAGAAACACGAGGGCATTTATCCCACATATGATCTGGAGTTAGTAGCAATTGTTTTGGCTTTGAAGTTGTGGAAACATACCTATTTGGAGAGCGCTACAGAATATTTATAGATCACAAAAGCTTAAAATATATCTTTGATAAAAAAGAGTTGAATTTAAGACAACGAAGATGGATTGAATTAAAGATTACGATTGTTCAATCGAGTACCACCCTGGTAAGGCTAATGTTGTGGCAGATGCACCAAGTAGGAAATCCTTGGGACCCAAGGCCATTATTGGTTCAATAAAAGAAATGCTATTGCAGGAGTTCAGGAATTCCAGAACTGCCTTATCAGTGGAACCGTCAGGAGGAATGATAGCTACTTTTCAGATAAGGTCGACCTTAGTAGAAAACCTTAAGCTGGATCAATTGGAAGACCCTGATTTTCAGAAGATTGCTGATGACGTAAAGGGCATTAGGGTTGACTTTCAACTGGGAACAGACAGTGTACTGGAAAAGGAAGGGAGAATGTGTGTGCCTAACAAGCTACTGTTTAAAAAAGCCATTCTAGAGGAAACACATTGTTCCGCTTATGTCATGCATTCAGGTAGCACCAAGATGTATAGAACTTTGAAGAAATCTTACTGATGGCCTGGGATGAAGAGAGATATAGTAGAATATGTGGACCAATGTATAGTCTGTCAACAAGTAAAACCTGAGAGACAAAGACAAGGGGATTACTCAATTCACTTCCAGTGCCTGAGTAGAAGTGGGAGCATGTGAAAATGGACTTTCTATTTGAATTGCCTAAGACACCCTCAGAATTTCATGGCATTTGGGTAATAGTCGATAGACTAACCAAGACAGCCAAGTTTATAACAGTAGAAGTTACTTTTATACTAGACCGTCTAGCTAAGATTTATGTAGATAAGATAATTAGTCAATACGGAGCTCCAGTGTCGATAGTGTTAGATCGGGACTCGGGGTTTACTTCAAAATTTTGGCCTAATTTACAAAAGGCTATGAGCACTAAATTGCATTTCAGTACGACTTTACTTCTGCAAACAGATGGACAGTCAGAAAGAACTATACAGACACTGAAAGATATGTTAAGAGCTCATGTATTACAATTCAAAGGAAGTTGGGAAACGCACCTACCGTTGATTGAATTTGCCTATAACAATAGCTACCATTCTAGTATCGGAATGGCTCCCTATGAAGCATTGTACTGTCGACCTTGTAGGACCCCAGTATGCTAGAATGAAGTTGGAGAACGAAAATTATTGGGTCCATAATTAGTTCAACCAACAACAGAGAATGTGAAACTTATCAGGGATAATCTTAAGGCGGCTCGCGATAGATAGAAGTGCTATGCCGATAAGCGAAGAAGAGAACTAGAATTTGAAGTTGAAAAATGGGTATTTTTCCGGCTATCCCCATGGAAAGGAATTCTTCGGTTTGGGAGAAAAAGGAAGTTAAGTCCACGATACATCGGACGATATGAAATTGTGGAACGGGTTGGTCCAGCAGCTTAACTGTTGCAAGTTCTGATGAAGCTAGCTCGTATTCACGACGTATTTCATGTGTCAATGCTAAGGAAATATGTGTCTGATCCCATACACATACTAGCAACACAACCGGTACAGCTCAAAGAAGATTTATCTTACGAGGAGGAGGCCATCGAGATATTGGACAGGAAAGACCAGGTACTCAGAAATAAGACGATTCCTTTGGTGAAGGTGCTATGGCATAATCATGGAGTCGAGGAAGCTACCTAGGAACCTGAAGAGCAAATGAGGAAGAGATATCCTCAACTTTTCTAATGACATATCAGATAAATTTCAAGGACGAAATTTCTTTTAAGGAGGGGATGATTGTAAACCCCGAACTCTAGGTTCCTAGATAAGCATGTTTAGCCAAAGTAATGTTATATTATATATTTTTTTCTTATTTTTATTAAAGTAGTAATTCATGGTTATTCATAGAAATTATTATGAAAGGGAAGGAAAAATATATTAGGTGGGGGTGACGTGGCAGTTAATCCTTGAATTGGGAGGCGGTGGGAGGTGTTTTTGGGAGAAGAACTTTAAAAGCTTGGTTTCGGCAGTTGACATGAAAATTCTAGTGAATTCAGTGCCATTCGAAAGCTGAGAGAATCTAGGTTGTGAAATTGGCTTTCCGGAGGAAGATTTCCGGAGGAGAAGAACAAGAAGTGAAGAAAACCAAGAGAAGGAAAAATCTCGGATTTAAGCAGGGTCGAGGTGAATTTTGGAAGTTCCAAGCCAAACTATAAGGAATTCTGGGCTGAAATTTTAAGGTAAGGAAGTTACTCAAATCTAAACAAGTTTGTAGAAGAAAGTTTCTTGAAAAGAGCTCTGGATTTCGAGTTATGAATTTTTGAAGTTATAACAGGGAATTGGTGCATAAGCAGACAGCTACTTATGAAGAACAAGCAAGCAGTTCATGGTGGAGAATTATAGCGAGATTTGGGCATGAAGATCTCGCTTATAAAAGAAATCTCGCTGATTTTGTAAGAAGGATTTCACTCTAGGGGGAAATCTCGCTAGGAATTGGGCTGAGTATCGCTGGTAAGGTGAGTATCACTAAGATGAAAATTTGACAGGAAAAGCTTAATCTTGCTCTAGAGGATCTCGCTAGCATCGCTCAAGGGGATCTCGCTGACCTCGCTCAGGAGGATCTCACCAATAAAGTTGTCTGTGTTGATGAAAGTTCTTTTAATAAATGAATTAATTGAGGTATTTTACTAAGAATTCTAAGTAGTGTGATCGGGAATTATATCTTTTCAGGCTAAGAAGAGCTAGGGAAAGCATACAAACCATTAAGAGCTTGACGAGCGATGAGTGACCAAGTAAACTTAAGGTTTCCAATACTCATGCATATATGATCAAGTAAAGCACCGTGACATTAATGATGAAATTATACTTCCTCAAGCAAAAAATGGTGTGAGAATAACTTAATGCATGTTTCTGACTTGTATGTGTGTAACACAGGCCAAGGTATATCGTGTAACCATTACAAAAGCTATGTTCTGATTTTGATATATGCTTTCTAGAGAAAGGCTATGGAAGAATGAGTTCTTGTGTAAATGAGTGGCAATGGAGCAGTTCTTGTGTAAATACTAGGCAATGGAACTTAATTTGATGTCACAAAATACACATTTGATACCGAAGGACATTTGAGAAGGTATCTAACCAATTTGGTACCGAAGGATATTTGAGAAGGTACTTGGCCAATTTGATACTGAAGGACATTTGAAAAGGTATCTGGCCAATTTGATACCGAAGGACGTTTGAGAAGGTATCTTAGTAGCTCGATACTGAAGGACAAATTTGAGAAGGTATCTGAGCAGAAGTACCTAAGATATGATGGTACTTAGTATGGCCATGTGCACGTAGGCAGTTATGAATGAGAGACCGAAGTGTGGGTCTCTAAGCCGGTAATAAACATTTGGGAGCTAGAACGTTTAGGCTCGTTCTCAACTAGGGAATAATAATGTTTAATGATGTCTAAGAATTGCTTAAAGCTACAATTAGAGGCAATTGCTTGAGTTTACTCGTTTGTATATTTACATGTTTATAGTATTGCTATGCTTATTGCTTTATGATTCTAAAGTCACTCACTGGGCTTTTAGCTCACCAAGTTTCTGTGTTCTCCTTTTCCAGGTAGCGGTCAGATTCCCCAGGGTTGATCCTGCTGCTGCTTAATAAGAGAACTTAGGTTGATGATTTGTTTATGTACACTTGTTTTGTGAGGGACTATGGCTCTGTTAGAGATGTTTGGGCCATTCGTGAATATTTTTCCCCTTAGATGTTATATCATAGCTGTACGCATGTGTTTATATTATATTTTGTTGTCCTTTTAAGGAGGCATACCATATTCACACATTATTAATATTTAGCAGGTTGACATTTAGATTAGAGAGCTTTGGTGGTGGGTGCTGGCAGCGGGGCTAGCAACCACCGCGGTCATATTCTCTTTTAGATTAGGAGGGTAATCTAGAAGGGGGTGTGACATCGAGCCATAGGTCCATAAGGTCCCTTGGTAGCTCAATGGATTCAAGTTGAGAATCAATTTTTGGGTCAGTTTGAAATGTTCAAATTGACAAGTGGGAGTTCAATTATATATGATATGATTCAACTAGTTAATTATATATAATATAATTTGACTTTATGTATGAGATACATTAATTGAAGAAAATTGTATATAAATATATGATTTATATCTAGTGGAGGAGAAAAACACTTTCGTTGATATATGATATTAAACTATAGGTCAATGAATAATAATATGATTACATTTATTTTTTATTTTGGACAATTATGAGATAATTGGTTTTCTCCTTAATTGTGCGTTAGTGGGAAGTTCCATTTGGTTTTCGTAACTGAAGAATAAAATGAAAGTTTTTTCAATTTGAAAAAAAAAAAAAAAAAAAGAACACGGTTATTTGCTCACGGTGTGTTTGCTTTTTATCGCTTAGTAAATCAGAGATTATACAATAGCTCGAGTTTACTACACGATCGCTTATGCGCATGTGCCATCTTCTAAATGATCGCCTACCTTTTCCAAAATGAATCGTCTAGCACTGAGCTTTTACTAAACGATCGTATAGACGATTGCTACCTTTTTCCTACACGATCGTGTACTTCATCTAAACGATCAAGCACTTTGTCTATACGATAAACTTAGCTTTTTCCCACTTGCTTGATCGTTGTATATGATCTTCCTCTCCTCCTACCCTCTACCCATCCAAACAGAGCCCACTCTTTGGATTCGCAGACCAAGAATACTAAGGGTTCCAAATGGTGGTGTCGTCCTCATTCTTCGTCTGTTCGTGTGGTCGTCGTTTGTGGTAGACAACCGGAGTTTTGTTGAATGATAGCTTACCGTTCCAGCGAGAGCGAGAGCATTCATTTGTGTAGAGAGCGAGTTTTGCCGAGAAGAAAGAGTCTTCAACTGGTAAGTTTTCTTGTTCTCGTGTTGTTTAATCTTTAAGCATGTCAGTAATTTTAAAGTAAGATGCATATTTATATGTTTGAATGTAAATGTGGTAATTCTGTGACAATACTTTTGGAAAGATCCGCTTCCGCTTAGAGATGATTATTTGAGGTATGGGTACGCTATTTAATGCAACATAAGTTTGAGTCCTTTGAAAAGTTCAAAGAGTTCAAGGCTGAAGTTGAAAACGCATTAAGTAAAACTATTAAAACACTTCGATTTGATCAAGGTGGAGAGTTTTTGCATTCTGAGTTCCAAAACTATATAATAAAACATGGAATAGTTTCCCAACTCTCAGTTCCTGGTACACCTCAGCAGAATGGTGTATCAAATAGGAGAAATTGAACCCTGTTGAACATGGTTCGGTCGATGATAAGTTACGCTTCCTTACTAACTCATGTTGGAGTTTTGCAGTAGAAACTGCAACTTACATCCTGAACTGTGTTCCCTCTAAGAGTGTTTCTAGAATACCTTTGGAGTTATGGAATGGTCATAAAGCTAGTTTACGTCATTTTCGTATCTGAGGTTGCCCAGTACATGTGCTTGAGGCTAATCCTAAGAAATTGGAACCAAGTTCGAGGTTATGTCTATTTGTAGGCTACCCCAAGGGAATGAGAGGAGGTTATGTTTATGATCCTAAAGAAAACAAAGTGTTTGTATTGACAAACACTACTTTTCTTGAGGATGATCATATAAGGGAGCACAGACCTAGAAGAAAAATCGTGTTGAATGAGCTTTCCAAATAAACTACTAAATCTTAAACAAGAGTTGTTGAAGAGCCTGTTACCTCAATAAGAGTTGTTGACATAGGTTCATCTAGTAAGTCAAATCCACCTCAAGTGTTGAAGAAACCTCAACGTAGTGGGAGAGTTACAAACCCACCCATTTTCTATATGGGTTTAACTGAAATCTTGGCTATAGTAGTTGATGGCGAGGTTGAGAATTCTTTGTCTTACAAGAAGGCAATGAAGGATGTTGACAAAAATGAATGGATCAAAGTTATGGATCTCGAAATGGAGTCTATATACTTCAATTCAGTTTGGGATCTTGTAGATCAACCTGATGGGGTTAAACCTATAGGTTATAAATGGATCTACAAGAGAAAACGAGGTGCTGATGGGAAGGTGCAAACCTTCAAGGCTAGACTGGTGGTAAAGGATTATACCCAGGTAGTAGGAGTTGACTATGAGGAGACTTTCTCGCCTATTGCTATGCTGAAGTCTATCTACATCCTCCTATCCATTACCTTCTATTATGACTATGAGATATGACACAGGATGTCAAGACTGCTTTTCTGAATGACAATCTTAAGGAGACGATTTATATGGTGCAGCCCGAGGGTTTCATAGTTCTAAATCGATCCATTTATGGAGTGAAACAAGCATCTCAATCATGGAACATAAGGTTTTATACTGCGATCAAATCTTATGGCTTTGATTAGAATGTTGATGAGCCTTGTGTCTACAAGAAGATTAGCAACAGTTAAATAGTTTTCCTAGTGTTATACATAGATGATATCCTACTCAGTGGGAATGATGTAGGCTTACTAACTTCAGTTAAGAACTGGCTAGCGACCTAATTCCAAATGAAATATTTTGGAGAGGCTCGGTTTGTTCTTAGGATTCAAACTTTTGGGATCGAAAGAACAAAATGCTAGCATTGTCTCAGGCATCGTACATTAACAAGATGTTAATCAAGTACTCGATGCAGAACTCCAAGAAGGGTCTACTGCCTTTCAGACATGGAGTTACTTTGTCTAAGGAAAAGTGTCCTAAGACACCTCAAGATGTTAAGGAAAGGAGACGAAACCCCTATGCTTCTGCAGTAGGCAGTTTAATGTATGTGATGTTATGTACTAGACCTGACATCTATTACACAATGGGGATAGTTAGTAGATATCAGTCTAATCCAGGATATGATCACTGGACAATCATTAAGAACATCCTCAAGTATCTTCGGAGAACGAAGGATTACATGCTTGTGTATGGTTCTAAGAATTTTATCCTTAAAGGATACACTGACTCTGATTTTCAAACTGATAGAGATTTTTGGAAATCCACTTTAGGATCAGTGTTCACTCTTAATGGAGGAGCTGTAGTATGGCGAAGCACCAAGCAGGGGTGCATCGTGGACTCCACCATGGAGGCCGAGTATGTAGCAGCTTGTGAAGCTGCTAAGGAGGTCGTTTGGCTAGGAAATTCCTAACTAATCCGGAAGTTATTCCAGACATGTGTAAGCCCATCACCCTTTATTGTGATAATAGTGCAATTGGCGAATTCCCATGAGCCTAGGAGTCATAAGCATAGCAAGGACATTGAGCGAAAATACCATCTCGATCGAGAAATTGTGCATCAAGGAGACGTAATTGTCACGAAGACAGCTTTGGAGCACAACGTTGTTGATCCACTTACGGAGGCCCTCATGGCTACAGTGTTTGAGGGTCATCTGCAGGGTATGGGTGTACGAGACAAACCACAGCTGGACTAGGGCAAGTGGGAGATCTTGTACTGGGCGTTTGTGCCCTAGTTTATTGTTTTGTGTACTTGTAATTTAATCATCTTGTACACCCCACTAGCTCTAGGACAAGTGGAAGATTGTTGGGTTAATACCCTAAATCTCGTAGGGTTCTGTAGTTTGTAAACACTTGTATGGACAAACATTTTATGATTTATAATATATGATATTTTATTCACTTTTGTCTATAAAATATATGATATTTTAGTTGCATTAACAACAAACTAATAAACTAAGATCCATAGATATCATTGTAATTTAAACATGTATGTGAAGACATACAAGTGGATCGTGTTTAAGTGATAACCTAAATGGTCTGTAGTATATGGATAAGGCTAGGTACCTTATCCTGATAATACTACGAGTATGACCCGCTTTGTAGGTATTACAAATGTTGTAAAGTGCTACAAATGATCTGATCCTGATCATTCACATATTAGACATGCGATCGGGGATATTCTATACAACGAAGTTTGTAGGACTACGAAATGTTTAGTCTCGTTATATAACGTCGTTCATAATTGAGACTTTCATTTCACTAGGATGACCATAGGTAACATGACCTTAATCTTGAGTGAGTTGTGAACTCCTGCCTATGAGGGCAGTCCTTTGATTTGCATGGGTGAGAGTGACCAGATCGCCGACTCAACAAGCCTACTATTTTGGGGATTCGTTTGATTGGGGAGTTGGAAACTCAGCTACACAAGATGGAATTCACTCCTCAGGGGTAAGTAGATAAATTGCTCCTTTAAGGGCAGATTCCAAGTCTTGAACATTGTGGCACCACACCCTCTCTTGGATCGAGAGGGATTTAGTCATAGTGGGACTATGATTTATTCTTCATTAGAGTGATCAGTGATACTTAAGAAGTTAGATGTAATTACAGGGGCAAAATGATAATTTGGTCTAACTGTACTTACGAGCGATTTGTGAAGGGTCATTGTACTGCTGATTGGTTATATCCAATGGACAGAGAAATATATTTGTGTCGATCTTTAGTGGAGTACCCGACAGTTAATGGATGGTAGATAATGTGATTAAAGAGTTTAATCGGTTATTCACGTACTATTGGAGCTTCAAGCTACAAGTCTATAAGGTTCCCTTGGAAACTCAATGGATTTAATTTGAGAATCAGTTTTTAGGTTAATTTGAAATGTTCATATTAACTAGAGAGAATTTGATTATATATGATATAATTCAATTAATTCAATTATATATGATATAATTGATATAATGTATTTGATACATTATTGTTTAATTGGAGGAACTAAATATTTGAATATGCTTCAAAAATATTTTCCATGAATAAGATTCATAGTTGTTAAATTTTATATAAATATGATTTATATTAAATTCCATAAAAAAGAGAAAAATAACTATGATTTATATATTGTACATGATGCAATATTAATAGGTTATAAATATAATATGATAAGTTAGTTATCATAATTATTTATGATTTATTAGTTATTTGATAATTAAATTCTTTTTCTCCATAACCACCCTAGTGGGTAGTTATTTGGTTTTATGGAAAAAGTGGGATAAATAAAAAAAAAATTTCGAATTATTCCAAAAGATAAGCATTCTTAATCGAGTGACTACACGATCACTTTGAGAGACTATACGATAGCCTCATTATCTAAACGATCGAATAGGATGTCTACGTGATAGACTCATTCATCTATACGATAGTGTTACTCCCTTCTTGATCGTCTTTCTCCTCCACACCAAACATCCCTCTAACCAATATTAGCCAGAGCCCACTCCTGGATTCTCACACCGAAATAGCAAGGTCACCAAATGGTAGTGTCATGTTAGTTCGAGGATCGGGTTGCTTTCTATTGCAGTTTCAGGGAGTTCGTGACTGTTCGAGTAGTTCGTGAACTATCGAGGGATTTACTTGAAGAAGGGTTCTTCAAAGGTATAATCTCTCAACCTTTGTTTTTGTTTCAAAGCATTCGGTAATTTAAGTTTGATGCATAATCTGTTCTGTTTGACTGTAAACGTATGCGTTTATTCACAATGGGATTTGGACGATCCGCTTTCGCTCAAAGGTCCTCTGTAAACAGAGTTCCTTCAGATCATTCTTGTATAGACATGTGAGTGGGGAATTCTATACAAAGGACATTGTATAAGACCAGACTACAAAATGTTTAATCTCATTATATAACGTCGTTCATAAGAGAGACTTACATTTCACCAGGATGACCATAGGTAACATGACCTGTATCCTGAGTGACTTGTGAACTCCTGCCTATGATGGTGGTCCTTTGATTTATATGGGTGAGAGTGGCCAAATCGTCAACTCAACAACCTACTATTTTGGGGATTCGTCTGATTGGGAGTTGGAACAGAGCTACAAAAAGATGAAATTCACTCCTTCCCAAAGTAGGGGTAAGTAGATAAATTGCTCCCTTGAGGCTGATTCCGGGTCTTGAACAATGTGGCGCCATACCTCTCGTGGCTCGAGATTGGTTTAGTCATAGTTAAACTATGATTATATTGTTCATCAGAGCGATCGGTGGTACTTAAAGAGTTAGATGTAACTACAGAGGAAAAACGATAATTTGGCCTAGCTGTACTTACAAAGCAATTTGGGAAGGGTCACCGTATTATCGATTGGGTTATAATCCATTGATACATAAAATTATCTATAGTGCGAATAGTGCAGCTGTCAGTCTTTAGTGGAGTGTCCGACAGTTAACGGATGGTGAATAATTTAATTATAGAGTTTAATTAATTATTCATGTACTCATTGGAGCTTCAAACTACAGGTCCATGAGGTCCTCTTGGTTGCTCAATAGGATTAATTGAGAATCAGTTTTTGTTAATTTGAATTATTCAAATTAATAGAGGATTTAATTATATATGATATAATTAAGTGTTTCAAGTATATGTGATATAATTATTATAATGTATTTGATACATTTTAGCTTAATGAGAGGAAATAAATATTTGAATGAGATTCAAATATAGTTTCTATGAATTGGATTCATAGTTGTTAAATTTAATATAATTTGATTTATGTTAAATGTCACATAAAGAGAAAAGAAACTATGGTTTATATAGTATGTGATACAATATAAAAACTATAGGTTATGTGTTTATATTTGATATAACATATAATTTATATATATATATATATATATATATATATATATATAATATATAATATGATAAGTTAGTTATCATATCTATATTTATATTAATTATTATTTTAATAATAAGAGAGGGGGTTAGAACTGCCTTCCCCTTATTTTCTCTCCACCCATGTAAATGGTAGGTGGTTATTTTTGGCAAGTAGAAAAGAACAAAGTTTCTTTTTCTTCTTTGTCAAGCTAGTTAGTCAAATTTGAGAGAGTAAGAAAATACAACAGAAGAGTTCTGTGTTTTTGAGTTTTTGAGATCACTCTCATTCTTTCCTCCTCACGATTATGTTTTCCCTTAAAATCCAAAATAGTCAGAGTCCACCACTCCTGGGTTCTCACCCTGAGAAAACCAAGGAAACCTTCATGGTAGTGTTCGTTCTTATTCGAGGTTATTCTTGAAGAAAGTCTTCAAGGAGTTCGTGAATTGTTCGAGGAAAATCTTGAAGAAAGGTCTTCAAAGGTGAGGTTTCTTGAAACCATTTCTTTAGCATGCTGTAATTTATAATTAAATTCATATCTTGTTTCTTGTTTACTGTAAAATTTACATTCAACGAAAAACAAAATTTGGTCAATCCGCTTCTGCTCAAGGTTCTTTCCCCCAAAGAGTTCCTTCAAGGTGAACCTGACAGAAGAACCGTTAGTTACCATGATCACAGAAGTAAATGTGATCGGTGGTTCTGAAGGGTGGTGGATAGATACTGGTGCTACACGCCATGTTTGTCATGACCTTAGTCTCTTTAAAACTTATACAGAAACTAAAGATAAGAATATTCTATTGAGGGATCACCACTTCACGAAAGTTGTTGGAATCGGCGAGGTGGAACTGAAGTTTACCTCCGGGAAGACCCTTACGTTGAAGGACGTCCTGCACACTCTAGAGGTAAGAAAGAACTTGGTCTCGGGCTATCTCCTCAACAAAGTAGAATTTACTTAAACCAAAGGGCAGGCTTATATACCGTTCCCAAAAATAATGTATTCGTAGGAAAGGGTATGCAACTGAGAGAATGTTCAAATTAAATTTAGACCTTAATAAAATGAAATCTTCTGTGTATATGTTGTGTTCTATAAATGTTTGGCATGCAAGATTGTGTCATGTTAATAAGAAATTAATTAGTAACATGATTAGGCTGGAAATGATACCTAAGTTATCCATGAATGAATTTGATAAATGTGAGTATTGTAGTCAGGCTAAAATTACTAAAACTTCGCTTAAACTGTATTTAGGATTTCTGAGCCTCTAGATTTAATTCATTCTGATTTATGTAAATTTGATGACATCTTGACTAGGAATAGTAAAATATATTTTATTACTTTTATTGATGACTACTTTTGTTTTACTTTTGTATATTTATTCAAAAACAAAAGTGATGCATTTGATGCCTTCAAATTATTTGTTTCTAAAGTAGAGAAGCAATCAATAGAAAGATTAAAAGACTTCATAGTGATAGGGGAACTCGAACAACTTTAATGAATTCTTTAACTCACATGGAATAATACACGAAAAGACTACACCTTACTCTCCTGAAATGTACAAAAAAACCGAAAGGAAAAATAGAACTTTAGCTGAGCTAGTAGTTGCTATTTTACTTAGTTTAGGAGCCGTGTGTTATTGGTAGGGTGAAATCATCCTTACCATTTGTTATGTCCTAAATAGAATCCCAAAGTCTAAAAACATGACTTCGCCCTACGAAATCCTCAAGAATAAAAAACCAAATTTGTCATAGTTTAGAACATAGAGTTGTCTAGCCTATGTAAGAGTTCCAGACCCTAAAAGAAAAAAGCTAGCCAGTAGAGCCTATGAGTGTGTCTTTATAGGTTATGCCATAAATAGTAAAGCTTATAGGTTTTATGATCTAGTAAACCAAGTTATCATTGAGTCAAACGATGTCGACTTCTTTGAGGATATATTTCCTTTTAAATCAAGAAATAGTTGGATCTTAGGATCCAGTAGTCTAACCTCTATTAGAAACCCTACCTCTATGGAGGAAACCAACCAGAACCTAGAAGAAGCAAAAGAACTAGAACTACCACGGATTATGGGGTTGACTTCCAGACCTATAATGTAGAAGAAGATCCCAAAGATCTAAAAGTTGTCTTGTCCTCTGTAGATACCAATTTATGGCAAGAAACCATAAATGATAAGATGGGCTCTCTTAAGTCAAATAGAACTTGACACTTAGTAGATCTACCCTCAGATTGCAAGGCAGGGTGTAAATGGATCTTAAGAAAGAAACATAGACCTGATAAAACAGTTGACAAGTTTAAAGCTAGGTTAATGGCAAAGGGCTTTAGACAAAGAGAAAACATAGACTTCTTTGACACCTTCTCTCCTGTCACTAGAATTACCTCAATGTGTGTCTTGTTTTCTCTTACTGCCCTTTATAACCTTGTAATACATCAGATGGATATAAAGACCGCCTTCCTAAACAGTGAACTTGAAGAAGAGATTTATATGAAACAACCTGAGGGCTTTGTAGTCCATGGTTAAGAAAATAAGGTGTGTAAACTAGACAAATCTCTCTATGATCTGAAATAAGCTACTAAGAGATGGCATAAAAGTTTGGTAACCTAATCCTACCTAAAGGTATAAAAGTTAATGAAAGTGACAAATGCATCTACCGTTATGTGTCTATATGTAGATGATTTGTTAATCTTTGGGTCGAACTTGCACGTCATAAATGATGTGAAATCTGTATTGAGTGCAAACTTCGACATGAAAAACTTAGGAGAAGCTAGTGTAATCTTAGGCATAAAAATGATTAGGTTTGAAAAGGGAAATTAGGGAATTTCTTTGGATCAATCTCATTATATAGAAAAGATTCTAAAGAAATATAATTACTTTGTATGTAAACCAGCCTATACTCCTTATGACCCTAGTGTTAAGTTGTTTAAGAACACTGGTGATAGTGTTAATCAATCTGAGTATGCGAGCATTATAGGCAGTCATAGATACGTTGCTAACTGTACTAGCCCTAACATAGTTTATGCTGTAAGATTACTTTGCAAGTTTACAAGCAGACCTATTAAAGAGCATTAGAATGCTATAGAAAGAGTTATGAGGTAATTGAAGAAAACCCAAAACCTAGGATTACATTATCAAAAGTTTTCCGCTATCCTGGAAGGGTTCAGCGATGTTGACTAAAACTCCCTTTCGGATGATTCAAAGGCTACAAGTGGCTATACCTTTAATATAGCAGGTGGAGTTATCTCTTGGAAGTCCAAGAAATAGACTATTTTAGCTCAATCTACAATGGAGTCAGAAATAATAACACTAACAGCAGTTAGTGAATAAGCATGTTGACTTAGAAGTCTGCTATCAGAGATTCCCTTATGGAAAAAGTCAGTACCAAACAAATTGATCCATTGCGATAGTACTACAACAATCGCAAAATTTCATAATCGTTATTACATTGGAAAGAGACGAAAAATACGTCGTATGCATATACCATTAGAGAGTTTCTCACTACTGGTGCAATTAGAGTGGATCATATACGGACTGATGAAAATTTGGCAGATTCTTTAATGAAAGGACTGGCCAGGGAGAAGGTTTTCAAAACCTCAAAAAGGATGGGACTCATGCCTATAGAAAGATAAATCACTGTGAGGAAAAACTCAACTTGTAGACTGGAGATCCCAAGAAACAGGTTCAATGGGTAATAATTGATCACAAGTGATATGTAGTGAATCATGCTAAAACAAACACAAAGTTCCATTCCTATGACTTAGAATCTGAGCATGATATCCTGAAGCGTAAGAGAGGTTGAACTCAGTTCTTAATAAGATCTATACTTGATGACAAGTGGGGTACCTAGCTACAGGAGTACTCTTGATAGATTCACCTATGTGAATGTGGAAGTGGGGGTCGCTTCCTATAGAGTTTTTTAGGCTAACTCTCTAGAGCGTTCACTAAACTAGGATACACGTGCTAGGCCTTAAAGCATGGGCTTTCGAACTACACCCTAATGATACTATGTGTGAGATGTTGTTAGAGATAGAGTTCAAAACCAAGGGTTACTCTAGTATATTCTGAATCATCTATACTACGTAAAGGTACAAGTCGTAAGACATCTTTGCTTATGCTCAGTGTTGTATAGACTTAAACTGCCCAATGAAATTTTGTTTTTTCTTATGTTTAAATCTTCAAATGGGGGATTGTTGGGTGAAAATTTAACTTTGTTTTTTAAAAAGAAAAAAACTAAAGGAAACAACCTTTGGTTGAGAATCTCACATTGGTAGATTTTGAAAAGGGAGTCTCCTTTTTGTACTCCAACTTTGGGCTATGGGTTTGGACCCAAGGTACCCATATTTTGGAGGGAGTGAGGAGATAAAGCAATATGGATTCAATGGAAGTCCCAAACGCACACCTCGCTCGTACGCGTGTGTGTGATTATTATTCAATAAACATATTTTTTTCATTATTTTTATTTTATTTGTTGTTATTTAGTTATTAAAAAGAAAAAAAATCAGTTCGCCTTCTCGGTCTTCCCCGCTCGCGTCTTCCGTCCGCATCTTCCAGTCGTCCGCCTTCCGTGCGCACGTTCAGACTCACAGCAATTGAGCTCTGAAGCCTATAAAAGGCCCTCCTTTTAGCGGTTAAGAGCACAACATTCATTTTCATTCTTTCCATTCTCGATCTCTCTCATCTGTCTTTTCTTTCCCCCTTTTTGTTTTCCAAGCATTTAGTCAGAAAGGTGTGTGTTGCGGTTAGTAACGGTGCATTTCTGATCGAGTCTTTTTATGGGTTGTTTTATCCTGGGATGACATGGCAGTAATTCTTAACCTGCTTGCACATTTGAGCAGAGCCGCGAAACGTCTTAAAGAGAGCGAGCTCCGTGACTTAACCTATAACGAGCTTTTGTTTTGTAGGTTCCCCTCTAGAACGTTTGTTGCTATCCTGAGGGTATTGTCGTTTCAAACACGTTACCAACACCTTGGGCCCATAACCAATCCTCTGCAATGGTTTATGTGATTGCAAGCATGGAAGTGGCGACAACCAACAATTTTAGGGCAAGGGAATGATATTCGAAAATGGCCCATGCCTCAAAAGACATTAGACCTGAATACCCATGGCATAGCGAGTTCAAGTCTACGGTTTCAAATTTGTTCGAACATCAACTGGTGAAGATCGAAGCCTTTTTGGTAAGATTTACTGAGTTTTGGAACTTTGATTTTATTTTGAGTTGGATATGAGTGTTCGATTTAGATTATAAATATTTAGAACTTTTATGTTGCCATGTTTCAAGACATTTTGGACACTTGGAAAAGTCGTGGTTAGTTCTAGAAGTAGCAAAGACGCTGACAAGATCTTGAATCGGTTAAGCTATATTTTCTCTAGAACATTGAAAGATCAAGAACATTATGGAGACGTTTTATTCATTCTTCTAATGAAGAAGAAGATGAATAGTGGAAAAGGTAAAATAATAGTTTATGTGAAAGACTTGATGTCCTTTAGAAATACAATTACTTTAAAGAGTGAGAGGAGTTGTGTGAATAAATGAAAAGTATATCAATTAAATAATGGAGGAGAAGAAATAATGTGTTTCATATGGAGGAAATTTTATAATATCGGGAAGGAATGACCTTTTTTTTTTTTTTTTTTTTACATAAAAAGTATATTTGAGGTGTTAAGAAGTTAGTAGGAAGAAAGTGGAGACAAGATATGTTGGTTCATGTTTAAAGCCATAGGAATCATGGTTAATCATTGATAAATAGGTGAAAATTTAGGGTTGCTGTTAAATAAGTAAAGGATATGTTATAATTCAGGATTGAAAGCTCTTACCCTTCGCTAAATTATCGTTGCAGGCCAATCAAAGATTGAAATAGCTTATGAATCAAGTTTCTTCGCCCAAAGTTCTGTGAGTGGTTATTTTGTGAACACTTTTACCACTTTAGCAAAATATGATTTCTTTTGAGTTTTTGAAATTAATTGTTATTTTGTCCTAAAAATTCATTTTGGTACTTGAGATTTCAAAGAACTTGTGCTCATTTCGTAATTGTTTATTATTGAAAGATACTTATGTTTATGATATTTTGGTTATGCATAACTGAATTTCATGAGATATATGTTTATGTGGAATTTTTGCTATGATAACTTATTTCTATTATTGGATTTATGAAAGGCAAATTTCTAGTAATCTCTTGGTTTTAGCCATTTGGAAATTGTTCAAGAATTCTGGCTTATGAGAAATGTTGTTTAAGAAAAAATGGTGTTTAGAATGATTGGGAATTAAGAGTAAACCACTAGATTTGGATACATGGTGATTTCTCAGATACACTTATGTGAATGTATTTTCTATAGTATGGATATGACGTATATGAGACCTTTAGGACTCACTTCGACACACACAAAGGCTTTGGGTTGTGTGACAAATTGTTTTGCTTTTTAGAGACTGCTCTGCGAGCACGTATGACTTGAGATTTGCTCTACTATGTACATAGAGATTACTCAATGCATAGTATGAAAGGATATTGCTTTGTTGTGCATATTGATATTTTTCCATGCCAGTATGACTAAAGATTTGGGTACATATTTGATGATGATTTTTATCAACTCATGTTTATAATTATAAGAACTACTTTTGTGGAATTTCTGTCGGTGTTAATTATCTTGAGTTTTGAACTCATTCATGATTTCCATTGTTTTAAATAATTCCAAACTTCTATTGAAAATGTGAAGAGATTATTTTAAACATATTTTCTTGGAAATTCTCACTACTCACTAGGCTTCTTGGCTCATTCTTTTCTTTAATTTTTTCACTAAGTAACATTTGAGGTTCCGACAGGCCTATAGGAATTGAAGATCTGCCATTAACTGTATCTAAATTACATAGTAATTGCATGTTACTATAGGATTGGCATTTGATTTTATATTGAAGAAAGTGACCAGTATGATTTTAACGACTTCGTATAGTTTTAGTTTTATGCTTGTTTGTAATAACAAGTTTATACCTTTTCATTAGTTTTGGATTTGTTGTAGTTCAGGATTTTGATCCGATTTCAGAATAAAGTACCATAAGCTATGTTGGTAGAAGTGTAGGATTTTTTTTTATTATATTACTCGGGAGTACTTATACAGTTTTCTTTTCAAGTATGGTTTATCAAATTTCTAGAAAAAACTCTGCCGAAATTTCTTAAAGGTGTTTACAATGAAAGGTTTAACTAGTCACTCAATTTGAAAAATGTTTTTAGAGTTTGACAATGGTTCTCACAGTTTAATTGAAATCTATTGTCATCATGCCACATTCTAGGTTTGGTAAGGTAACTTGGGAGGGGATATTACAAGAATAACTCTTATTCCTATAATAATTAGTCACCATTAGTTTGGTCAAGAAATCATTAACTCGCTTAACAATTTCTTATAAGTGTGACCCTCCATTTTAGACCCTAGAGTTTCACCCCAATGAGCCAAACGAAGGAAAAAACTGATTGGGACAAAAACTAAAGCGGTCTTATCCATATTGAAGTTCACTCTAATATCGACCTAATGCACAAACCATCTGAAGGGGACGCTTCCATGACGCCTCGAGACCGTGCAAAAAGATCTCACAATGCAAACCAATGAAGGAGATTGTAGGACATGTTGACATGCATCCTTCTCCCACTTAGTATAAATAGTTTCTCCATTCACCTTGATATTGACTCATGCAAACACCACCTAAAGGGGATGCTCCCAGGGCGCCTTGAGACCGAGCATAAGTCTCACGGTGTGAATATTAAGGGAGAACGTGAGTGGAAAAAACGACATAACATATACATTTTTTTCCCTCCCACTAAGTTCTTTAAAATCTATGGTTTATTACTTAGGCAAATCCGGCTAATAAATTTATCTAAATTCTTTATTAAATTGCCCAATCTAACTCTTATATTGGATAGTTTAACAACGTATGATTATATTTATTAAACACTTTAATAAATTCTAATCATCTATTGCATACTTCTAAAATATTTGTCTAATTTACCTTCTAGGTCGGTTCCCAATAGGGGTGTTTCATTTTTGCCAACTTAAATACCCCAAACCTAGGCAGAACCTTCCTTAGACAAAGGTCCTTTGTGGACAAATATTTTATACACTTAATCTTATATTGAATTCAACTTAATCTTATTAATATATATATATATATATATATAGATATATTTTTAATCATATTAAAAATATGTTTAACATAGGTCTAAGTGAATTAATTTTAAGCTTTTTAAAATTAATTAGACCTTATGTTTGCGTGGAACTTTTGATTATAGATTTTAATCTATTTCATTAAACTTATAACTCTTATAAATTAAATAATTAGTAAAACTTGTAACATGCATTCTAATGACATTAAAAAAATATAACAATTATAGTTACTAGGTAAAGTCATGCTCAATGCATCGCCCTTTTCATCATATAATATAACATTTATATTAATCTCTAATATAAATCATACATACCCATCATACAATGTAACGTTTATATTGAAGTATGATGCATGGATATGCTTTATTAATACACTCAACTTTATAATATAACATTTATATTAATTATATGCATGTGCATACTTATAACATCATGCAACTATATAACATAACATTTATATTAAATATGATACATGAAAATGTTTATCCTAGGGCAGCTATGGATCTATAGTGGAGTGCCCAAAAGTTAATGAATGTTGATTAATTTAATTAAAGAGTTTAATTAATTAATCTCGTATTATTGGAGTTATAACTATAGGTTCATAAGATCCATTTGCTAGCTCATAACGTGATTAAACAAGAATTTACGTGTTGTAAATATGAAGTGTTTAAATTATTGTTTAAAGGGACTTTATTGAATACGATACAATTTAATATAATGTATATAGAAACATTATTATATAGATTATTTAAATCATGTTCAAATTTAAAAGTATATAATACGAAAGAATAATATACGAATTTTTTCATATTAAACCTATATAGTAAATTTAATGTGAATGAGATTCATATTAAAACTATAGGTTCTGAGAGAGAAGTATATTTGAATATGATACAAACATTAAATTGATTAAATATTTTATAGTTAGTTGAAAATTAAATAAATGTTAACTTGATTAATTAGTTATTTAATTATTTATTTAATTTATTTAAATTAAATTAAATTTAAATTTAAATTTCAAATTAAATAAATTAATCAGTCAATTCTCCTGTATTGCTGTAAAATGGTTAGTGGGACGAGGGTATTTAACTCTCTTCGCATTTTATTCTAAACACTAAGAGATAAATAGCTCTCTCTCACTCTGACATAAAAAATTACAAAATATATATTAAAAAAAAACATAAAAGAGTTCTCTGGTTTTGCCTTCGGCCTTCCCCTTCTCCAATAACACTAAAACTCCACAAGCTTCCTTATTCCAAAGAGAATAGCAGAGAAGATAGGTTGTCGTGTCTTGCTCGTGATTTGATTATAGTGGATCTAGAAGATTGAAAAAAGGTCTTTGAACATTGGTTCTACAAAGGTTATAATTCATCTTCCTTAATTAATATTGTATAAAGCATGTTTGGCCTAATTCTTTATGTTTCTGTTTTGTAATTTTTCTATAACAAAATTGGGGCACAACGATAAATCATTTCTCCATTGGAATTCAATCCCTTGATCATTTTATCACTAGTTAGCTATAGGTCAATTAAGATCGTATAGAATCATTTTCCAAAATGTAAGGACTAAAATATTTAAATTAAAACTTCATAGACCAAATAAACACATAAGTCAAAATTATAGTTTTTTTCTCTTTTAACATTTCAATCAATAACCTATAATATATTATAAACTGAGGATGTTGGACAAACATTTTTAGACATTTATATCCCTTCTTCAATTTTTTTTATTTACAAAATATCTCATTACAATTCATTATTAAGTAGTAACTAATTAATAATTGATTGCCAATCATAATTATGGAATTTAAGATGCTTTTTGAAAGTTCTTCCTACCACTTAATTTTTTTTCTTTACCTATAATTTAGAAAAAATATATATTTTTGGTCTCTAAATTTTAGGTCTAGTTTTTATTTGGTCCGTAGACTTCAAAATGTTGCACATTTAAGACCAAGTTATGAGTTTAGTTTCAATTTAGTTCATAAGTTTTAAAATATTAAAAGTTTACATTTGAGATTTGAGTTTTGTTTCAATTTGGTTCATAAGTTTCAAAATGTTGCAATTTTACTCTTGATATTTGAGTTTTGTTTCAGTTTAGTCCTTAGGTTTCAATATTTGTACTTTTAACCTCAATTTTCTTTTTGCTTTTAAGATTGATACTCACTTTTTGTCATCGTCGTTAATATCTATTGATTAATTTTAAATAATTATGAAATAAAATTTCAAATTTTAATTCTAATAGTGATAAATAT
>NC_052359.1:36734533-36913477 GCF_009727055.1 Benincasa hispida
TAAAATTAATTAATAGACAATAATACTAAAGAAAAAAATGAATATTTAATGAAAATCGAGATTAAAAATGTAAATCTTGAAACTAAAAGAACAAATTGAAACAAAAGTCGAATCTAGAAAATAAATTACCACATTTGGAGATCGGTGAACTAAATTGAAATCAAACTAAAAACTTAAGGACTAAATGTAAAATATTTTGAAACCTATAAACCAAATAAAAACTATACCCAAAAGGTTTTTTAAATCTCAAAAGCTAAAGCCCAATTTGGTAATTATTTGATTTTTTGTTTTTTATTTTTTAAAATTAAGTTCATAAACACTACTTCCACCTCCAAATTTCTTCTTTTGCTATCTATTTTTTACCAATAGTTTAAAAAAAAGTCAAATTTAGAAAACTAAAAATAACCAGATACAAATCATTGTACAAATGGAGAGGAAATAAGTTTAATTTTCAAAAACAAAAAACAAAAAACAAAATAATTACCAAACGAACCCCTTAGAATTCGAAAACATTTGTAACTTCTCATACTCTACTACTATTTCTTCAAACACTTGGTTTCATTCATTCTTTGTTTTTAGTTCTCTTAGTTAATTGTTCTCACTCTTCTATACAAATAGCCAAACTCTTGCACACTTTCTTGACAACTTTTTTTTAAGTACAATAGATCCTTAGTTAGTAATATATACAATATATCAATTCAGTTATGTTCGCTTTAATTTTTGTTGAACGCGGGAAAGTTAATATATAGATGTTGTCGGTTCAATTGAGAAAGAAAGGGGTAGAGTAGGGTGGATCATCAGAGATCACAATAGTCCTTCCATCATTGGAGGGTGCAAGTTCAAGTTGTAATGTTGGAATGGTAATCTTCTTGAAGTTGAAGCTGTCTTGGAAGGGTTCAATGTGTTTGAGTTTGGATGGACCAAAATCTTGTCCAGAATTAACTTGCCTATCAAGGTTGATTCTCACGACTTGAAAAGTTATTAACTTCTTAGTACGGAACAAGTGTCTTGAGGACATTCTTTTTATTAAGGGAGGAGGTTTCTTCTGCTCAATAGTTTGTTCTTAAAAAACTCTTGAATTTGTCTCTCATACCACTCGAAAAATTAATAAGTTCATGGTTATTCTAAAATAACTGTAAATAATAATCAAGATATAAGATCTAAACATAGAACAAAAACAAAAATCTATAAGATGTTAAGATTACTTGAAAGTTAGATCATAACCCATAAAGAGATATGGTTTATGGTCTTTCTCAACTATACAATTCAGATTGGAATGAATGAACCCTCACAATCAGATGGAAAAAAGAGGTAGAGGAGGTATAGTATTTTGGAGACTAAAAAATGTGTTTTGAAACCTCAAGAACCAAATATACATGAACCTCAAACCTTAAAGACCAAAATCACATTTTGTCCTCAAACGAGATATAGCATTATGATATTTGCCTTTGCCCCTTCTCCACAACACTTTCTATATCAATTACTCTCATTTTTATAAGGTTGTAATTATCTACAATGTAGTCACAGACCACATCTCTCCCTCATCATTTTCCTTCCACTTTTTGAAATTTCATTCACATCCTTGCTCCATTAAAGATATGTTAGAGAAAGCCACGTCAGCAGCCCAGTCAGCAGTACACATACACAAAAACCATCTCCAATTCAGCATACACAAGTCATGTCACCTCCCTTCTAGAAGGAAAATTTGTTAGAAGGAATATTTACTCCAAACCATCCAAAAACGCACACTTGTATTTAACTCATTTCATTTATTCCTTATTATTTCTCTCAAACGGCTATTTAAAGCTATTGTATTGATATCATCAATTGTACAGCAAATATAGTAAATACAAGAGTGTGAAAATCACCTTTTCGGCTTCCTTTCTCTTACATTTCTGTTTTCTAACTTGGTATCAGAGCCATTAATGGCCAACGCCCTCTCCACCAGTTCATCTTCCTCATCCACCACCATCTTCAGCAACCCACCATTAAATTAGCTGTTGAACCAAATCACTACAATCAAACTCGACTGAAGTAATTACCTACTATGGAAAACTCTTGCACTACCCATTTTGAGAAGCTACAAGCTGGAAGGCTATCTTACAGGTGAAAAACCCTGTCCTTCGAAATTCATCTCTGCAACAACTGATGAATCCAGTCTCCTTCAAGGTGGAGACACTGCCGAAAGCGTCGATGGGGCCTCATCGAGCTCCGCTCGCTCCAGAACAGTCAACCCCATGTTCGAACAATGGGTCACGACAAATTTTCTGCTCCTCAGATGGCTGTACAACTCGATGACCCCTGAAGTGGCTCTGCAGCTGCTAGGCTTCAACAATGTAAAGGACCTATGGGAAGCCACCCAAGACCTTTTCGGCGTGCAATCGAGAGCAAAGGAGAACTTCTTCCGCCATATCTTCTAGACAACCAAGAAAGGTAACTCTAAAATGGAAGATTATTTACGTATCATGAAAACTAACGCCGACAACTTAGGACAGATTGGGAGCCTTATACCTAGACGATCCTTGATTTCTTAAGTCCTTCTCGGTTTGGAGAAGTTTACAACTCGGTGATTGTTGTCATACAAGGTAAACCAGACATCTCTTGGCTGGATATGCAATCCGAGCTCCTTAACTTTGAGAAACGTCTGGAACACCAAAATGCTCAAAGGAATCTGGGCAACATTGTACCCACTGTGAACGTTGCTCAAAGTCGGAACTCTAACGATGCAAGACAGATGAACAACTACCACCAGATAAAATCTCGACCTCCATTTAATCAGCAACGAAGAGGAGGTAATGGCAACTCCAACTCCGATCGAGGACGAGGTCATGGGCGCGGCAACAAACCCACATGTCAAGTCTGTGGTAAATATGGTCATTCAGCTCTTGTATGCTTTAATCGATTTAACAAAGAGTTTGTTGGAAACTTTAGCAAAACAGAGGAGGACAGAGCTCAAATTCTGGAAACAATACCGGACCTAATCCCACTGCATTTGTAGCAGCCCAAAACTCTAACCCCTTTGCTGGACCTGAGACTGCTGTGGATCCAAATTAGCATGTGGACAGTGGAGCCACAAATCATGTTACTACTGATTATGCAAATCTAAACAACCCAAGTGAATACTCATGTAATGAGAATGTCATTGTGGGAAATTGAAATAAACTACAAATCTCTTATGTTGGTAATACTTCTTTGTCTGATTGAAACAACACGGTCCTACTTGAGAATGTGTTGTGTGTGCTTGAAATTACAAAAAATTAGGTTAGTGTATCTAAGTTAGCTGAAGATAACAACATTTATTTTGAGTTTCATGATGTTCATTGTTTTGTTAAGGACAAGCGTACGGGTCGAACTCTTTTGAAAGGAAATCTTAAGGATTGGTTGCATCATTTAGATCAAGTGGCTATGAAAACAAATGAGGAGTTGAAGTATCAGAACACTGAACACAGAAGGCTTTTGGACATAAATAAGAACACCTCTGCATTAGTTTTGTCTGAAAAAACAACAAGTATTAATGTAGTTGTATCTAAAGCCATCTGGCATAGACGCTTAA
This sequence comes from Benincasa hispida, assembly GCF_009727055.1. Lineage (NCBI taxonomy): Eukaryota > Viridiplantae > Streptophyta > Magnoliopsida > Cucurbitales > Cucurbitaceae > Benincasa > Benincasa hispida. Next base: position 36,738,087 of record NC_052359.1, read on the forward strand.
GACATCCTTCACAAAAAGTTTTGAATTCTGTTATCAGTGATTGTAATCTACAAGTTAAAAGTAATGAAGAGACTCTGTTTTGTGAATCCTGTCCTTTGGGCAAAGCTCATAATCTGCCATTTTCTAAGTCTAAAAGTCAAGCAACAAAACCATTTGAATTGATTCACTCCGATTTATGGGGACCTGCCCCTGTTGTTTCATCAGAAGGCTATAAATATTATATCTTGTTTATTGATGATCACAGTAGATACACCTGGATCTATCCCTTGAGACAAAAGAGTGGTGTATTTGAAGCTTTTCAGCATTTTCTTGTATATGTTCAAAATCAGTTTAACAAAACAATTAAAGTGCTTCAGTGTGATAACGAAGGGGAGTATGCCAAAATCCATCAGCTATGCAACTCAAAAGGAATTATAACCAGGCTATCGTGCCCCTACACCTCTACTCAAAATGGTCGAGCAGAAAGAAAACACAGACATGTAGTAGAAACCGATCTTACACTACTAGCTCTGGCTAGCATACCTTTGAGCTTTTGGTGGGATGCCTTCCTCACTGCCATAATGCTTATAAATATGTTACCAACAGAGGTACTGCAAGGTAAATCCCCTGTCTCTGTTCTGTTTAACAAGAATCTAAATTTTTTAGAGCTCAAGGTCTTTGGTTGTGCCTGCTTTCCATATCTCCGCTCCTTTCAGCACCACAAGTTCAACTTTCACTCAGAAAAATGTATGTATCTGGGTCCTAATCTACAGCACTAAGGTTTCAAATGTCTAACCAAAGTCGGTCGGATCATTATCTCTCGGCATGTCACCTTCAATGAAGATGAGTTTCCCTTCACCCAATTATCCCAGGTAAATCCTATACACCAGCATATTTCCTCACCCAACCTCACTCTACCCATCCTTCCACCTTCCACCAACTTAAACACTCAAAATTCTTGCCCAGAACGATCCCATACCTGATCGTCTACCTCAACCTATCGCTCACCAACTTCATCTCTACACGATCGCTCACCTAATGCCCACCGCTTACCAAATTCACCACTTGATCGCTTATCTATTATCCATCACTCACCCTCTCTAAATCGCCTACCCGATCGTATACCAAATCCTTCACTACACGATCGCTCACCTAATGCCTATCGTCCACCAATCTCTTCCCTGATCACCTACCAAGCCCGTCATTAAACGATCACTCACTAATGTCCATCGCCTACCCTTACCTGATCGTCTACCGATCGCCCATAAAATTCATCCCTAAACGATCATTCACCTCATATTGATTGCTTACCTACTGCCCATCACCTACCCTCACTTGATCATCTACCCGATCATCTATCAAATCCATCTCTACACGATCGTTCACCTAATACCTATCGTTCATCTACACCCGGTTGTTTACACGATCGTATACCCACATCAACCCCATCTGATCGTTCACCTTCCTCATCATTAAATGATCGCTCACCCAACACCTGTCGTCTACCTACACCTGATCGTTTACACGATCGTATACCTATATCAAATTCATTCCTAAACGATCGTCTACCTATCTCTTTCTCACCCGCTCGTCTACTAAATCCATTCCTAAACGATCGTTCACCTATCACCTATCGTTTACCTGTATTTGATAGCCTACACAATCGTATACGAATATCAACACCATCCAATCGTGCACCTATGGCCTCTTCCATCTGACACCTTCAATCTGACTTTCCGAATCCTCCATCAACCAAACTTATCCCCTTACCCACTCATCCCATGATAACCCGAGGGAAAGCTGGCATCTTCAAACAAAAAATTCTCATTACTTCATCCCCAGTTGACTAGTCTGTAACCAAACCCACTCGGATTCAAGACGCCATAGCTTCTTCTCCTTGGAAGCAAGCCATGGATGCCGAATATGCTGCTCTAATGCGGAATCATACCTGACGGCTTATGCCTCCCACACTAGATATGAATATTGTGAGATACAACTGGGTTTTCAGAATCAACTGAAACTCCAATGGTTCAATACAATGCTACAAAGCACGGCTTGTAGCAAAGGGATTTCATAAAAACCTGGGCATCGATTTCTTTGAGACATTCAGTCCGGTTGTCAAGCCTTCGACAATTTTTGTCATACTTAGTATTACTGCCTCTCACGACAGGAGTCTCTAGCAACTTGATGTTGATGATGCCTTTCTGAATGGAACTCTAGAAGAAAATGTGTATATGACACAACCTTCCGGATATGTAAATCCATCCTGTCCACATCATGTTTACAAGCTTGATAAAGCACTATACGGACTAAAATAGGCCCCAAGGGCCTGGAATGCCACCCTCACAAAGGAACTTATTCGATGGGGATTCATAAACTCCAGGTCAGATTCCTCATTGTTCATCTATAACACTAGTCCTCTGTTATTTTTCTTCTAGTATATGTTGACGATGTTATCGTCACTGGCAATGACCCCTCAACAATCATCTCATTCGGTCGTTTGAGAACACATTTTCTCTAAAATATTTGGGACAACTAACATATTTCCTTGGACTTCAGGTACACTATCTTGACTCGGGTCTTATCATAAATCAAGTAAAATATGTGGATGATCTTCTAGAACGATTATAACTCACAATTCTCAAGCCTACTCTATCCCCTAGTGTACTTGGCAAATACTTATCCATTTCTGATGGTACTCCTCTTGATGATCCCTTTGTCATAGAAGTATAATTGGTGCACTGCAGTACCTCACCACAACCCGACTTGATATTGCATATATCGTCAATCACTTAAGCCAATTTCTTCAAAGCCCAACTGTTGTTCACTGGCAGGCTGTCAAACGCATCCTTCGGTACATCAGCACAACCAAACACTTTGGCTACTGTTTCAACCAAGCTCCGACCTATCAGTCTCTGCCTACTCTGATGCAGATTGGGCTTCCAACATCGACGACCGGAAATCAGTTGCAGCATACTGTGTATTCATTGGAAACAATCTCGTTTCTTGGTCATCCAAAAAGCAAATGGTCGTAGCTCGATCGAGTACTGAATCTGAATATCGGGCCTTAGCACACACTACCTCTGAAGTCATCTAGCTTAATCAACTGATGTCGGAACTCGGGATGTTGTCCTACCCATCATTTGGTGTGATAACTTAAGTGCCACTGCGATTGCCACCAATCCTGTGTTTCATGCCAGAACTAAACACATTGAGATTGATGTTCACTTTGTAAGAGACCATGTTCTTCGTGGAGCCTTGGAAGTTTGGTATGTCCCTTCGACCAGTCAACTTGTCGACTGCCTCACAAAATCACTCACACACTCTCACTTCCAGTCTCTTCGTTCCAAACTCGGCGTACTTGATGTACCTCTCGTTTGAGGGGGGATATTAGAGAAAGCCACGTCAGCAGTACACATACACAAAAAGCATCTCCAATTCAGCATACACAGGCCATGTCACCTCCCTTCTAGAAGGAATATTTACTCCAAACCAATAAAAAAACGCATACCTGTATTTAAATCATTCCATTTATTCCTTATTATTTCTCTCAAACGGCTATTTAAAGCTATTGTATTGATATCATCAATTACACAACAAATACAGTAAATACAAGAGTGTGAAAATCACCTTTTCGGCCTCCTTTCTCTTACCTTTCTGTTTTCTAACTAGATATTCATCATCTCTTGCTCTCTTGTGTAGTCTAACTTCATATATCTTCCTCCCACTTCCAATATCTTTTCTCTTGCTCCTCATTTCAACCCCCACATGTCTACTATCTAGTGTGTTTTATTATTTTGCTATCTCAGTCAATAGAAGGGAAGTTAGATAATTACAAGCATATATTTTTAAAGAATAATGGTTATTAATGAATTATGGACAAAAATGTATTGGTACTATTGCTCTACTAATTCCATTTTGATGAGAGGCCAAATTAGAATTAAATTATAACAAACCAATAAATATGTTTTTTAATTTGATAGGTTTGAAAGAATTTATGGTGTTGATGTTAGATAGATTTTATATCAGGTTTTCTCTCATCCCCATCAGAGAGAATTGTTATAAAATGAGAAGAAACTAAAGAGATAAACACTAGAAGAAAGCATGATTTACCTAGATTTGGAAGATCATTCCGCTAGTATTTTGGTTTTGTAATGGATACAAATAGGTTTATGCTTTTAAAATTTAATTCTCTTGAATTTGATATGGGAAATAAATCAATGTCTTTTAGGTTTATTGATTTAGAACTATATAATATTGGTCACACTGTTAATATTTTATACTTTTGATACATTTTTTGAGAGAACGAAGAAAACAAAGCTGCTCGTGCTATTGCAACATTGAAATGCTCATGAAGATGTGTGTGAGTAGTTGTTATGTGTTTGTTGGTTGCTTTTTTGCGTTAAAAAACTGTACACTAATGGATGAAACAAGAGTAAAGAGAAGAAAGCATAAGAGTGACAAAACTAAACAACAATATTTGAAATTGAAAAGAGAAAAAATGTGAAGTTGAAGATCTGTACATGAATGGAGGAAACAGTTCCTAAAAAGAACAAAGCGAAAGAGTGACAAAATTTCCTGACAGTTCTTTCCTTTTTATACAAACAATGAAGAAGAAGAAGAAGAAGAAGAAACCTGAAACTAACAGCTCAATGCCTCATACTTCACCGCAATCGGACGCCCAAATCCAACTTGCGACAATAAATTTCCGACCACTGCAAGATCTCGGCAAAAAACCCCTTGATAAACTGCCGTATTATGACTCAAATTCGATCCCGGAATCTCCTCCAGTTTCAATTCCATTTCATCAACACCACCTTCATGGCTTTGTTGTTGTTGCTGCATTTGAATCACCGCCGCCGTCCTTTTCCTCTGCTTCTCCGCCGCTTCCTCGTCCATAATGGCCGTCATAATACTCGAATATCCTTTCTGCAGCAGTCTATACAGCAACAATGCCGACATTTTAGCTCTATCTCTAATGGAATCTAGATCAAAATCATCCCCCAATTCGCATCTCTCTAGAAACCCAGTCGCCTTGTCGGGAGCATGCTTTAAACAGAGTAATAAATGGGCTCTTTCCAGCTCCGATCTGGAACACCCACGTCGCAATCCGATCAAACCATAGTAATCCACATTACACGTCTCACCCGAAGCAACCCTCTGCTTCAATTTCTGAATCCTCGTCGTCAACGCACAGAGCTTCCCAGGGATTTCTCTGTACTGCACATTATGGCGCTTCCATGCCGGACCGGGAAGCTTCCGATCTCTTAGGATCGAGTTGTAGAGGAGCTTCAAATGTTCAAGGTCATGAAGGCAATCCGGGAGGCAACGGATGGATTCGAAGAGGTGAGCTCGCGTTTCCAATGCTTGGATGCAGGTTGGGTCGAGAGTGAGGGTCCGGTTGCAGTCAGCGATGGAGTCGGCGGTGCGGCCGGCGGCGCGGAAGGCGGAGGAGCGGTGGAGGAAGCATTGGGCAAGGAAAGTTTGTGGGGCGGGTCGGCGGCCGTCGAGGATCTTTGTAAAGAGGCGGATGGCCTCAGAGGGGAGGCCAGCCTCGAGGGCAGCGATGGCGGCGGTGCGGCGGCGAAGGAGGAGCTTCACGTGGCTGAGGAGGGCGGCGGTGGTGTCGGATTCGGCGGTGCTTGTTGGAAGGATTGGAAAATTGTGGAGTGAGAAGCCGTCGTCTGACCGGCCTGTGCTTTCCCGGCGTGAGGCGGCGGTGGCGAGGCGTTTCCCGGTCTGAAGAAGAACCATGGCGTCCTCTAGTAGGCCCAGATGACATGAAGCTTGGCCCAATACCACGTATCTGTACACACCAAGCGAGTTTACTGAGTTAACTCAATTTAGAATGTACATTACAACTCGGCCTCAGAATTTTCACTTTCGACTCCTTAAAATCATTATTCATAAAATATTGGTCCAGTTTCTGTTACATTCAATATACGATATGAATTTTTTTTTCTAAAAGAATATACAAAATGAACTTATTAATATTTTGCACCACTACAAATTTGATTTTATTAAGTACACATTATAAAGTTCATAACCACAACCAATCAATGTACAGCTTAGTTGAGTAAATATGACAAAAATTACTATTATAAAAGTTATTAATTCGTATTTTTACAATGGTTCCACTCGAAAGCAAAAAATTGACTAGAACTAACAATAACTAAGATGTTAAATTCAGTATAATTAATAAAATATTGATAAAAAGACTCATTGAAAAAAATATAATAATTAAGCCGTTTAAGTTAAAAGACTCATCGCTATTTTTATTGAGAAATATCTTAGGGCTGAAGTGTGTATTTTATATATATGCCAAAGATGTTTTACTAACTTTCAATTTTATATTTATATTTTATTTTTTTAACTTTCAAATGTGTTTAATACATCTTTTTCATCAAATAGTTCCTAAAACTTTAAAAAATATTTAATAAATTCTTAAATTTTCATTTTTACAAAACTGTCTAATCGATACTTCATTTTTTTAATAGACCCTTAATTTTCTTACATAAAACTGAAATTTTAGAATTCATTTAGTTAAAATTTAATTTTCTATTGAAATTTCAATTCTCTATTTAATAAATCTTAAATTTTTATATTAGAAATTTATTAAATACAAAAATTAAAAAATTGGAGACTTGCTATTAGATATAAAATTAAATTTTAGAGAATTACAATTAGATAGAAAATTTAAAGTCTAAATATGTAATTTAATGTTAAATCATTTATCTAATTCATATGACAGAGTTGTTAAAAAATTTTAATCGTAAAGATCAAAATTTTACACGAGTAGAGGAGTAAAAATGGTTTTTAATCTAAACAAATCCTCATTTCCAGTTTTCCACTAAATAAGTTCGTAGAAAAATATATATATTATTTACAATATTTAATAATATTTGCTTCCGTTGACAAGTTTACTTACATTTTCAAATCAAAATATCACAAATTCTCTCTCTCATGTATTTAATTTTTCCTTATATTTGTCTCAAAAAAATTTAAAAGGAAAAACAAAGGAAAATTATATATATTAAAATAATTGAAAACTAACTATTGTTTAATTCTTCCTTTCTAAAAACAGCCTAAACACGGACGATAAGAAGGAATAATTTTGAAGAAGGAAAAAAAAAAAGGCGAAATAAATAATTTTTTAAAAAAAGGAAAATTACCTCCATCGACTTTCGTTCTCGCGACATTTACAGAGCAGTCCCGCCATGATCTTCCTCTTCAAATCGGCGACAGAGAAGAAGCACTTGAACGAGGAGTCGCGATCCTGCAACTCTGATAAGGAAGAAGAACAAGAAGAAGACGAACAAGACGAAGAAGAACAAGAAGACGAAGAAGAAGAAGAAGAAGCGAGAAGTTTCGCTTGTTCTCTGGAAAATTGCTGCGACGAGTTTTCCGATCCTGACGACTCATCTCCACCACTTTTAGTAGCCATCTTCATACACGGAAGATACTCCTGAAGCATATCCGCAACATCCTTATACCGCCGGAGATACAGAAGCGACCGAGCCTTAAGCTCCAATGCCTGTTCATACCCCGGCACAAGAACAAGAGCCGCATCAAGAAGATTCAAGGCGGAAACGACATCGTTTTCAGCTCCAGCGGCAATTAAACACTTCGCATCTTTCACATACCTATTCGCCATCTGCAAAAAGAAAAAAAGAATCGCAATCGAAAAATCATTCAGAGAACAAACTTAAAATCGAAATGGAATGAAATGAAATTAAACGACGGAGATTAACCTGTTTATCAGAGAGCCACCATTGCTTCTTGTCGTTAAGGCCTAGACAGGGAGATGAAACCGCCATTGTTAAACAAAAGCTAGAATCCTCGAAGAATAGAGAATCAACAAGTGATCAAGTAGAAGAAATAATCACACATTATACATTTATTTACATTTGAAGAGAGAGAGAGAGAGAATTTAAAAAGGGATTGACATTTTGCGTGAAGAAATCGAGAGTAAATAAGGGGGTTGGTCTTGGTAGTTGCGGGAGAGAGAAGTAATTTTATATATCACAGAGATATTAATTATTAAACTAAGAAGATGAATTTTTCAATTTATTTATTTAAATAATTTTTAATGATGGAGTTCATGGCTGGCAGTGGATTGCCATTACATTGGATTCTAATTGTAACCCAAAATTTAAGAAGGTGACCGGTAACCGGGTATAGGCGGTGGGTATATATGGTTTTTTTGGTATTGATGACTGGGTATAGGAAGTGACTCATCACGGGTTCTTTCCCCTTTGGCTTTTGGATAAGACACACCGGTTACAACAATTTTGCCTCCCAAAAATTAAGGAAACATACATCTAATTCATGGATTATTTCAATCTTCTTTTTTATCCTTATCACTTAATCCAAATTTATTCTATATTAATTGGGCTGCGTATTACAATTGTTATTATAGCTGAATCTACCCTTCAACTTTCCATTTGTGAAATGGATAATGCTTTCATAACAACTACAGTTAATCAAATTCTTAACACCTCAAACAAATTTTCGATGCCTAGTCTTTTAAAAAATGTTGGATCATTTTCATGGCGATTTTCAGGGTGAAAGGACATATCTATGAGTAATTTTTAAATTAAAATCTCTCTTAAACATACTTTTAATCATTCAAAATTAATTTTGATGGATGGTATGAAAATTGCATTTAAAAGTATAAATTTTAACAATAATTAGTTTTGTGTGATTAAATATGTGTGTTTTGCAGCTCAATTTTCAACATGAGAAAAGTAGTTTTAACAATTTCAAAGTCAATCCCCAACATGCACTAAAATCACTTTTGTTATATTGAAAATCACTCTAACACTTAAAATCAATTTAATATTTAATTTTAAACTATTAAATACAATTATCATATCATCAAAATTGGTTTTGAATTATTAAAAACATATTTAAGAGTGATTTTTTAAAATGATAAAAGTGATTTTAATTATTTTAAAATCACTCTCAAATATGTCTTAACTGAGTTATTACAATTATATACTTGACCTTGTTCAATTATTACATGAAACTCAATTATAATAGTCAACAAATTTTCCGAACAAGGATAGTTTCAACATTTTAAGGGGGTTTTTTTTTGTAAGTTTAAAAAATATATATATTTGAGAATTTCATCTTAATGGTTGGAGTGCCTTGAATTTGGTTATGTGGTGCTTCAAACTACCAGTACAAGAAAACCTAAGTGATTTACATATTTGCCATCTTTCGTTATTTACGTTTATGACCATAGGACTTAGAGAAGTGCACTATATGAATTCTCTAACCCTAGAGGTACCTCAATTATATGGAGTTATTTGGGGGCCTAACATGAGATGGTATATCCTCACATCCTATGTTTGGAGACTCATTATCCTATCCCACCGATTTTAATTATTTGTGGGCCCATTTTCGAAACGTCATTTTCCTTCCGTGTATCGTATATCATCTCAATACTTGAACATACTCGATCAGAACTTCCTATACATCCGAACTCTCCAAACATCCGTACTCAAACAACACCTATATACTTTGTATTATTCTCTCTAATAAAATCGTCCCTTTGTGCTATAGATGTAGTTAATACATTGTTAGTAGATTACGTAAACCTCTATATCAATTTCTTTTGGTTTACCTTTTCTATTTATCTTCGACGATAGATTCATAACACTAAAATTGATTTATTTCTCATGAAGATGGGGGAGAAATTGACCCTTGTATCCTAGTCCACAAGAATCATGGCTTTTTCTTTAAGGGACATTAGTAATATGCCCTATTTGAAAGAAAAGGGGGAAAGGGGAATAAAAAAGTAGGGCAATTAGATTTATGAATGCACATGAATGTGTATGGATGTCCAGAGGGGCATGCCATAAAGGCACTCTCAACTTCCCTCCCTTTCTTTATTCTTCTCACATTCTATTTTATGTTTATATAATAATTGAGATGGTTCCAACTCCCAACCCTAAACTCTGAAAAGCTGCCACGTCATCATAAATCCATTTCTCTCCTCCACGTGTCGCTTTTTCATTGGATCCCATACTTTTGACAGACTAGTTTTGTCCCTTTCCTCATCATCAAGAATTTTGTGTGCCATGCTTTTGTATTTTTGTTACATTGGGAATATAAGTGTAAGTATATCATTAATATATTCATAATGTTGAATTATTACCATAGTTCCAACATAATTTACTATTCTCTACATAACTCAAGTCGTAGGGCTACTAGGTCATTTGTATTTGTTCCTTTTGGTCACATCTTTTGAATCTCAACCTCTTTATTTTTTATCTAATACCCTATAAAAATTGTTAAAAGTCAAGTAGTTGGTCCAAATTACCATCTTCATCTTTTTATTTCACTTATTTTAGTTTTAGTTTTATAATTTTAAAATGTCAATATCATTCCTATCATTTGAGTTTAATTTCAATTCTATCTATATAGTTTTAAGGTTTTAATTTAATCTCTATGATTTGGTTAAACATAACAAGAAAAATAAATCATCACTAAATGTTTTCTACTTGTTGCCGTTCAGGTCTTGTCTGCATTGGGCTTCGTTGTAGGTCCTCGATGGCCTTAACCTTCGACTCACTTCCTTCCTAGTCTAATTTCAAGTTACCGCAAGCTGACCTGACATAAGAGATCCTTGCACCAGTATGGTGCTAAACCTACTGCAATCTGATGCTTAAATTAGTACAAGGAGTGGCTATTTCAGCTAAACATTAAAAAAAAAAAATGAGGTCAAGTCTCTCATTTGGAGATTACTTACTCTCTCCTTTAAGGTAATTGAATGAGGCAATTTATAAATCTACTCTCTGATACATGCCTTTAGTTGCATGTAATAATAGAAATGTCAAGGATGTTTCTAGCACTCGAGTTTGCAGGGTGTTAGTTTGGATCTAACTTAGTTATTTTTCTATTGGTATATATCCATCGGCTTGGTTAGTCGGCCCAAGACTCGAGACATTAATGTTTTCCTTTTTGGGATGCACACTCCCCTATACTTCCTCCCAATATCTTATAGTCTTGGACCCATCTATGAGCTTTGGACCTAGTTTTAATAACCCTCGACACTACCACTAGAATACCCATTTTTTTTCCCTTTTTTTTTTTCTTTCTGAGCTCAACCCTAAAATTTAATGCAATTCGGCAGTCATCTAACTAGAATATAATAATTCATTTACTAATCAAAGGATATTATAAAGTACTATATTAAATATATTAATAACATGAATAAATTGAGAGTTTGATCAAATGAATTTTGTAACTTAATTATTATTATTTTTTTTTACTTGAGAAAAGCATAAGAGAATTGAGAAGTGGGCCCTTCTTTATTTCTTGATACTCATAATGGAAATTGTAATAAGAATAAAATTAATCTAGACACCTAGATAGTTGCTATAAATTTGAATTCCATTTATTATTTATATGCAAAAAAATAAATTGGAAAGGGAAAGGAGTTACTCTTTTGCTTGTATTGATAGAGAGAGATATGGAGGATATTATGCTGGCATGAACCATTCAGCTTCCCAATAATAACACCCAAAACGAAATAAATATTTTATAAGGAAAATGACTGTTTGAATGTTTTCAAAATAGTACTTTTATATTTTCCTTAAAATGTTTCTTTTATTTTTTTTAAAGTTAAAACTATTATTCATTTAGCTTTATAAATAAAAATAATTAGAGCATTCTCATGGTTGAGTTCTATGGGATAAAATTGAGTGAAAATTTTCTCAAAATTATTTTTGAAAACAACAGCCAAACAACTTTTTTGGGATACATACAACTTGTAATTTTAGATTTTCTTCCTTTTTTTTTTTTTTTGTATAAATTAGAAACGTCCATTTTTATTGGTGAAAGACCATTAATATACATTAAAACTTTGCACACCACTTGTGTATAAGCTTTTCATGCCAATTATATTTTGCTGTCTCTGTGTCCCCCAAAGTCACCAAATTAATAATCAATGGCTGTCTTTTTTTCTCTCTTAAAATTCCATTTTTTTCTATCTAAATTCCTTTTACATGGAAAGTGTGGAAGTCTTTACAATATTAGTAAAGTTTGTAGTTCAACAAAAAGAGAAATAAATGACATTGAAAATGTGTATTGATTTGTTGATATGTGGGCATGGAATGAAGTAAAAATAATGGTAAGATATAAGTAAGTATTAAATTCTTATAAAAATTTATAGACCAAAATAGAATAAACTTGAAAATATAAGAAGAAAAATGATATTTAAATATCGTAAATTTTATCAATCAATTTAATATTTAAAATATGAATTAATGTTGAAATTTCAGAAATCGGGGTGTTTGACTTAGGAAGGGTGTAGTTTAGCAACTGCCTACAAAGAATATGTTTGGTCTTTTTGGGGAGGACAAATGGCAAACATATTAAAGCACAATTACAAAGGCCCATAGGAAAACAAAATAGCTGTTTCTTAACTGTCCCCCAAATAATTTCACAATTTTCTCTTTGGTATTTCCACATCATATTATTTTAAAGTTAGCATANCTATTTTTGTTTATGTTTATATTTATTTTTATTCTCTATATCATATAACCAAACAATCTCAATATATATATGTTAAAAGGATCATAGTTGTAATAATATCCCATGTCTAAGATTCCAACAATATGATTCGGAATATGGATCTAACACCTATTGATCCTAATATTTCTTTCTTTACAATCTGGAACGTCATTTTTGTCTTGAACTACTTTTAAGAGTAAAAAAAATTCCTACAAATAAAAGGGGCTATTTCAGCCAGATTTGTTCTCACTCACATGCTCCATAGAAAAAGTTCTATGAGACTGCCCAACATAGGTTTGTTCCGGACCAAACACACTTAACTTTAGATTTCTTATGATTGAGTCACAAAAAAAGAATGTTACATTGTTGGCATAGGTAGTAACTATCGATTCTTTTAGGGTTGGTTGCACAAATAACAGTTAGACCCAAAATAATAAAAGATGTAGAATAAGGATAAACATATTAGGGATATGGTACAAAATTAGCACCAAATATCATTGCTAGCAGTTATCAATGATAACTATATAGTAAATTACCAAAAAGGCTATACGCAACCCACCATTTCACATTTCGTCTTCCAATTTTCTCAAATAGAAAACTATCACTGATAGTAGTTATCAATGATAGCAACTAATAGCAACTATCAGCGATAGATACCGATAGCTACTATTAGCTGCTATCAGTGATACCTTTTAATTTGAGAGATGTTAATACAACCTTAACATAGTAACATTTGAAATATCACCTTTTAATTTGCGATTAGTTTTCAATGGCTATCATTGATATACTTAATCAAAATCAAACTTGAAATATTAACACCTAAGGCTATTAATGGATATCAATGATAGACTTTTATAAGTAGTTATCAACTTTTAAAGGGGACTATCATCTTTCAAAGATTAACATTTAAAATTATAAGTGATAGAAGTCTATCAATAAAAGGTCTATAAGCGACTATCTCTAATATTTACCTAAGTCATATCACCAATATCATTAATATCATTCATTTTATTGATATATACCTAAGTCATATTACTGATATACGAATATCACTAATAGTTATGACCATCATTAATAGTTTCAATCAGTGGCTATCACCGATAGCTTTTAGTAGTGACTATCAATGATAGACTTTCATCAAATGAAATTGACTTTTATATCATTGATATCATCGATATATGGATATCAACTAAGTTCTATCACCAATATCACTGATATCACTTATATCGTAGTTATCGGTGATAGCTTTTATCATTGGTAACATGCTATTAGAGATAACTTCTGTCATTCTTTTTTACCATCAAATAACATGTCATCGTTGATAGCTTCTATCATTGATAAATATGCTATTAGTGATAACTTCTAGACATTCCACTTACATTTTAGTTCAAGATTCAACTTTATTAATTGAATTCACTAAGTTGGCTATCAATGATAGACTTCTATAAGTGGCTATTAACTGTGAAAACAATCATCAAAGATTAAGCTATTAATGATAAAAAAAAATATTAGTGGTTACCACTGATAGACTTTCATTTGTTATTTAATTTAATATTTCATTATAATAATCAAACCTGATGTTTTGCTTGTTGATGTTAAGTCACTTATGAATTGGGTACTTTCAAGTCTTAGTACGAAACTCAATCTCATAATTCTTTTGAAAAAAAAGGAAGAAGCAAAAATCGGATAAAGGAAAGAAAAAATTTTTTTAAAAAAAAAAAGAGAAAAAGAAAAAGCAAAAACTGAAGAAATGAAAGAAAATAAAGAAAAAGGGAAGCAAAAATCAGAGAAAGAAAAGATAATAAAAAAGAGAATAAGCAAAAATCGAAGAAAGGAAAGAAAATAAAAAATAAAAAAAATAAATGGAAGAAGAAAAAACTAGAGAAAGAATAGAAATAAATAAAATAAATAAAAGAAAGAGAAGAACAAAAAATAGAAGAAAAGAAAGAAAATAAAATATTTTTTTAAAAAAAAAGAATAAGAAGGTGTGCAACAAGACAAGTAAGAGAAAGGAAATTGGAAATTAGAAAAAATTCAAAGATTGACTAGTCAACTTTTTCATATTTACAAATATTTTAAAGAGGTAATATATTTTTAGATTTTTCCCCTTATTTTACTATCTATTGCAAATATCCATTCTTTTAAGCCTCCCTCATTCGGATGTCATCTCTTCTCGGTTCATTCATGTACGCTTCCTCTATTCTAGCATTACAATAGCTCAATAATAATTGATATGTATTACTTCTCTTAATGTCGAATATGTTGGCTTTTTTGTCCTTAATCTTAAATTAATTAATTAATTGATATTTTAATGATAACAAACCTAAATTAATTTACTCACAATTTGAAGTCTTAAAGTGTCTATTGTGTAGAGCTTCGTATAAGGATTCCAACGTAATTTGAATCATTCAAATTGAAGCTCAAACGAAGAAGCTAAATAGAAAAATACCCAAGGTGCGGACGTGACATATTTTGTCATCAAAGTGGACTAATTGAGAGGTAACATGTGGAGCAATGGAGAACTGACACATGATAGACTTTTGATTTTTATTGGGTTTTAAAAGAAAATGATTTTTTTAAAAAAAAAAAAATTATATTATATTATGTTTGTGTCTAACAACTAGTTGAGTTTAAAAATTAAAAAATAACAATAATTTTCTTTATTGATTCCAAAATGGGAGAGGTAATGAGAAAAATGAAAGTATGTTGTTATTGAATATTTTTGTTGCTATTAAATTGAGAATTGTTGTTATTCAAATATACATTGTTTTCATGTTAATTGAAATATTTATGTATGTGTGTTGTTTGTAATTCAAGTTCATATTTTATATCACACACCTTTTAGATTTCAGTTTTCTTAACTAGTTTGTCATCATAAAAAAAGACGATATTGTCGACTTTTTTACCTTTAATATCAAATTAATTAATTTTAATTAACTAATTATTTAATGTTTTGATTATAACAAACCTAAATTATTTTACTAATAATTTGAATGTCTTGAAGTGTCTATTGCGTAAAGTTCGGAACAACAATTCCAATGCAATTTAAATCACTCAAATTAGAGCTTTAACAAAGATGTATTCAAAATAAGTTTACAGAAAAATACTAGAGGGAATGACGCGGAAAATTTAATTTTGTCATCAAAGTGGAGCAATTGAAATGTGACTTATAGAGCATTAGAGAAGTAACACATGGTGGAATTTTGGTTTTTGTTGGGTTTTAAAAGAAAATAATTTCTCAAAAAAATATTATTATATTATATTATATTTATGTCTAACGGCTGTTTGAGTCAAAGAGCCCAAATTGAACTTGGATTTTACCATCCTCTCTTTTTTTAAAAAAACTATTCATCCTCTCCACATTTTCACAACAATTTTTACAATTTTCAAACCTCTCCAAAAATGATAAGCCTCGGCTTCAAAAGATATTGCTCTTGATCTCGAAAAAGAGCCATTGTAATGGTTTGATCGTGATCCGTGGAAACGATTAAGTTTGCTTTGAACTATGGGTGTTCATGGGTTGGGTTGGGTTGAAAGACTTTTTAGACCCACCTGTTCGAGTTATAAATTTTTTCAACCCAAATAACCCTTATTAAAAAATGAATCCAACCCAACCATAAAATATTTGGGTTGGGTTGGATTAAATTATGTTCTTAAAAGAAATAAAATGTAAATATGTAAAAATCTAATTTAATTATTTTCATATATTGAATTAAGATTAACTACTCAACTTCAATTTATATAGTGAAATTTGTTTTTCTAAAGTGAAAAAAAAAACTACTTTTAAAATGGTTGAAGAATAAATTATTAAATAAAATTAAAATCAATATATGTATAAATAATTGTATTATAAGTAAAAAAATATATATATTTTAAAGTTAATAATAAATTCAAGTTGGTTCGAGTTGGTTTGGGTTGTATTAGGTGAACCTATGAACCAACCCAACCCACAAAATTTTCATTTATTTGAACCCAACCTAACCCAAATGAATTGATAACCCAACACAAACTGCACAGATTGAGTTGGGTTGATCGGTTTTTTCGGGTCATCGGGTTTTTTGAACACCCCTACTTTGAATTTGCAAAAAGAGCACTATAGCGTTCGGGCTCTAATCCATGGAAAGAAGTAAAATTTATATTTACTCAAGAGAAGTTTGGGGAGTAGTGTAGGCTGCTTGTGCCGAATTACTATAAAATCACGATGTCAATTTCTTTATCCTTCTCGTAGTTTATTATTACAATTAATTTATTATTATAATTCATTGCATAGAATTAAATGTAATATTTGTTAATTAAATTAATTGCTTCTATCTATTTATTTAAGCTGGTTAAATTGATTTTTACATATCCATTACCAATCTTATTGTTAGAACCAAATATGGTGTTAACCATCATGGGTTGACCTAGTAGTAAAAAAGAAGACAAGATCTCCATAAATGGCTAAGAGGTCATAGATTCAATCTATGGTGGCCACCTACCTATGAATTAATATCATATGAATTTCCTTGACACTTAAATGTTGTAGCATTAGGTGGGGTTGTCCCATGAGATTACTCGAGGTACATGTAAGCTAGCCTGGAAACTCACAGATATTAAAAAAAAGAACCAAATATGATGCTTCAAGGCGAATTTATTGTTTAAAATACTAATTAACAAAAAATGTATGAATTTGTTTAATTAAATTCATATTAGTACAAAGTTTAATTAGTTTGAAGAAACCCTATTCAACTCTTTACGATTGCGATTTAGTCGGACCGAATCCCTATCTCATATTTATTGTAATTGACAAATTAAAGAAAATCAACACGTATGCAAGCATCTTCACTTGTATAAATGATGTATTAAATTCCCTGAATTTCCACTTACCGGCCACACATTTACTAGTCTAACTAACCTACTACAATCTTACAACGGGCCTCTTTCAATGACATATGTAGATTCCCCTTTTGTCTAATTATGATTTTTATCCAACGGAAGATATCTTAATACATGTCTAAGTACCATATAAGAAATTTTAACTCAATAATTTGTAGTTAATTCAAATCTTAACCATCCTATCATATCAATCTATTGTTATATACTCCTAAAACATTCAAAGTTTCAAACTCTTTATGCAAATTATATGAGTGATCATCAGTCAGTTGACATCGATTTGACACCCAAATCGGTATTTTATTTAATCTATTTTTACTGATAAATTGATTTGGTTGCTTGATTTCTTTGGTTTCTGGGTTTTTCTTCTCCTTGTTTTGTTTTTTTTTCCCTTCTCATTTATTTCGTTTGCATTACATTTTCATTTATTTCATAAAACGTATATTTTTAATTACTATTTATTATTTAAGATGTAAAATATTTCTTAAAATTACACATATTGTTGAATAGGTTCTATTTTAAGTTATATATATATATATATATATATATATAATAACGAGTTTATATCCATATTAATATATCGGAGAAGAAATAACACTACAAGAGTTTGAATACAAGACTTTCTATTTTGATACCACGTTAAACCACTAGTTGGTAAGGACGATAAATTCAATTAGAAGAATACCTTAATAGACTCTCTTTTAGGTTTGTTGAATGACCAACCACGTTGATCGACTATGTCACACAACCAATTGATTGAGCAAAGTTGATTAAGTCGATTTTGATCGGTCGACTTGATTTTTCAACTAGCTTTACTCACTCTACTTGTTATCCAATGAATTGATTCTTTCATGATTGACTCATATTTATATTAATAATTTATCTATCTAACTTTTTGTTAGCTTTCTTTTTTTATAACCTTTCATCCATCTACCTACTTTAATATCTCATTTGAGTATTTAGGAGCTGTTTTGGAAACTAAATTTAAGATTAAATGAAAGCACAAAGGTTAAAATTGAATAATTAAAAGTATATAGATCAAAATTGAATAAACTTCAAAGTATTTAGTTTTTATAACAGATGGATGATATGATATCTTCTTGGAATATATATATATAAATATAATAGATAGGGTATGGAGATGGACCCCAAATGAGATATCTTTGTGGAAATATGAGACTTGTTTTGTGTGTGGAAATATGATTGCCAACAATATATGATTGGTTTGGTTGCTGGTGCTTTCTGTTGCCTTTGTTTTTAAAAGTGAATGAGAGAGAGAATCTCTTGATTGATTTCCTTCGATAATAGAGAGCCCTCTTGTTCAAGGAATGTGAGAGAAAGCCATTCAATTAGAAGCTTCTAAAGTTAAAATCACTTACTTTATCAAAAACAAGCAATCTTAAATTAGAAGACACGCTCTTCTTCTAATACACCATATGTTAAGGGCTAAATTAAGCTTTTAATTCTAACTTTAATCTCTTAAATTTTTTATGTCCCAAATTTCAAATTTAGATTATTCTGTCTACTAAAAGAGAAAAAGAAAATGATAACTGATTCGTTTTCTTGGTGTTTCTCCTTATTTTAAGATATTTTCATAATATTATCCTCCATGTATTATTAAGAAGAGGTCAAACTGAGCATAGCTTAATTGCATACGTATGTGTTAATAGCTATAAAGTCTTTGGTTCAAATCTTCCTACCTCAATTATACTAAAAAAAAAGTCTTATTAAGAAGAGGGGAAAAAAAGATCGTCAATCCAGTGAACCAAATGGTATTTTTGTAGAAAACATTCCAAATAAATGTAAATACCAATTATATCCTTTAGTCCAAAATTATCCCTGACGAGATCTATCCCTAGAAAATGGTAACGAAGGTAAAGGCTTTTGGTCCAAAAATTATAAGAAAGGAAGTAAAAATGATTTCTTTTTGAACGATGCATGGAGAGAAGTTTTAATACCACTCTAAAACATTTTGTGTAAACAACCCTAAAGGTTTTGGTATAAATATAATGTACTTCATGTTGTGAATGTTCTAGAACTCGCACTTTGTAAATTTCGTGTTAAATATTCTATTTATCAATAAAATATTATTGAATATTTTATTCAATAAAGTTGTTGATATTGCATTCTATTATGAAAATCCAATAAACAAATCTATGGTTATAGTATGAATACTTTAACTTTATGTAGTGACATAAATATGATCAAGTTCTAGTATATAGCCTAAATGGTCTATAAGTATATAGATGAAATTGGGTATCTCATCCTGGTAACACTATTGGATGTGGTCTATTTTGTATGCTGATACAAATGATATGATCCACAAATCATTCATGTAGAGACATATGAGTGGGGTCATCCTATGCAATGAGTTTGCATAAGACTAGACATCGAAATAGTCACTTTTCTTTATAATAATCGTTTACTGTTAAAACTGACTATTTCATACTAAAATAACCTAGGATAACTCGATCTTAATCCTGAGCTAATTATAAATTCCTGTTTATTCGGGATTATCCTTTGATCTGCATAGGTGAGAGTAGTCCAACAACACTGCTCAATAAACCTCCCATTTTGGGGATAAGACCGGATAGATAGCGAGGGACATAGCCTTGCAAGATGAAATTCACTCCTACTCGTCTTAGGGTTAGCAGATAGGTTGTTCTCTTAAGTGCTGATTCTTGGTCTTGAACGACAGGGCCCCACCCTCTCTTGGTAGAGAGGGACATGATTCATAAGGGGTATTGTGAATCAGTTGTTCAATAGAGGGTCAGTGGGAGCTTAAGAAACAAGATGCATTTACAGAGGTAAAATGATAATTTTGACCCAGCTGTAAATACGAACGACCTGTGAAGGATCTACTTACCGATTATGGTTAAATTGGACAAAAATATATCTACAGTGTGGAGAGTGCAACTATCGAGCTATAATGGGATGCCTTAATAGTTAACGAATAGTAATTAATTCAGTTTTAAAGAGTTTAACCAATTAACTACAAATCGTTGGAGCTCATGATCTGTAAGTCCATTAGATCCTTCAACTAGCTCATAAATTGGATTAATCAATTGAGTATTAATGGATGTAATTAGGGTTATGAATTTGAAATGTTCAAATTCAATTTTAGAATTTTTCAATTGATTGTATACGATACAATTAAAACGTTTAATTTAGTCGAAATTAAATGAAATTGGAGAATCAATTAATATTTAAATTATGATTTAAATATTAATAATATGAAATTGAATCATATTGATGGAATTGGTGTTTTATTAATTTAATATTAAGATATTAAATTAATAATAATTTAATTTAATTTAATTAAAAGGTTTAATTAAAATTTGAATTTACTCTTATTTAAATTAATTATTTTGAATTAATTTTATAAAACTAGATTATTTAAATAAATTTAGAAAAATTAATTTTACAAAATTGATTAATTGAGTTAGTGGATTTTTCCAACTTTGGAAAAATCCATTAAACTCATTTGGGTGTTTTATGACCTAATTCCACTTACCTCTTCAATTAAACTCCCAAGTAAGAGCTGTTCTATATGCAGGCATCCTCCATGCATGAAATTGGTATATAAATTAAACTTTTGGTGGTGGTCTACTTGAAGATTCAAGCTCAAATTCGTGGATATCCAACTGAATTCGTGGAAAGTTCTTCAAAGGAAATGTATAGTACAAACCCTTTTATGAACTTCACTTGTGTAGCATGTTTAGAACTCAAATTAAGTGAAATTAGAGTGCTTATTTATTCTGAATTCTTCCGTTGCATGTTTACTCCTTTCACTTCAACCATTTGTAAATCTTTCAGTGTGGGACAAAATCAAATATTATTTTTGACAAGTCATTCCCAACATGGACTTATCATACATGAAACCTGTTGGAATATAATGCATTGAATATGTTATTTGGCGCTCTAAATGATCAAGCATAGGGGTTCAAAGAAGTGTCCTACATAAATCCTTTAACTCTATTGACCCCTTTGTAATCTTTATTAACTGATGTTCCTCTCTACTAACAAACTTGTTCTCTCCTCTCTGCTCGTGGACGTAGCTAACACAATGCTCATTAATAGACCACGTAAATCTCTGTGTCAAGTGTTTACTGTTTATGTTTTCTTCCTTACTCTCTTTCTTGAATCGATTTCATAAAAAAATAGTATTTAGAACAAACCCTAACATAGCCATGTCGGTGGAATCCTTTGATGTTGAATAAAAAAGTGGAAAGCTTCAAAATATGTAGTGTTGGAATTCATTGAATTTGTTATCTGGCACTTCGAACGATCAAGTGCTAGGATCTCGCTGGACATAGCTAACATACTGTGTAAATCTAAGTTGATTTTGTATTTTGTATATTTAATTATTTATGGTTATTTACGATTGTGATCTTAGGGTTTAGAGAAGTGCACTATTTAAACGCTGTAACCCTAGAGGTGTTATTATTCTGTATTCTATAACATTCTTTCTAATAATATTGTTCTTCCTTTACCCCGTGGATGTAGCTAGCAAGTTGTTAATGAACCATGTAAATCTATATGTCGATCTTCTCTATTCTTTTACGTCTTTTGTATTCTTTACTTATTGATTTTATAATATGTAGTCATATGATGGTATCCATCCGTAGTTGAGCTTTCAGATAGACAGTGTGCCCTAGTGTAATTCAGATGGATGGCAAATTTGTGGTTGAACTTTTATAGCTATCGAAAAGAGTTATATTTCCTTACTTAATTTAGGCTCGTTAGTAGATTTTATGTGTTAATTGTGTTATTTGTAAGTATCAAACAATCAAGAGGTAGAATTAGCCATTTGATAAGAATTAGGGTTAATTTGAGGCAATTTGGAGGTGATTTGAGCATCAGGACTTCAAAGGAGTTGAAATGACCAAATTAGAGTGGTAAATTGGGGGTTTTGGTGTGAAAGAGATAAACGTACAAAACATAAAATGCAAGGGTAAATGTAATCTAAGATAGGGGTCTATCTAATTTCTAGAGCAAGAGAGAGAATCCTATGTAATTTCTTTCATGGAATTCAATAATTAAACAAACATTCCATTCTTTGCATGCACAACTAATAAACCGATTCGACTTAACTAGTCCCTACAAAGGTAGACAACTAATTAAAACCGATTCAATTAAGCGTCCTAATTATTAATTAAGGAGGAGAATCATTCCCTAATTAAACTATATGCTTTTAATTTTACTGAGTTTTCAGCGATCATATAGAATTAAAAATCAATTGCATTAAGAATGAGGATTCGATTGTGTCGATTAAAAGTTAGCAAAATCTTGTTCGGTTAACCAACATATTCTTCGAATCTAGATTAAACATGCATTACCAAGATTCAAGACCAGCCTATAAATCTAAGCATCCACATCTAATTTTTTGCTACTGAGTAAATTCAAGATAGATGAACACAAGGAAACCGCAAGCTCGAAATTCACTAGTAGAGATATGCAATTTTGATAGGGTCGTCAGTCCAACACATATATGAAAATCTAAATTACATTAGAATTCGAAGAAATCATAGAGTTAAAGAATATAACAAGTAATCAAAGAAATCTCAAGAAATTAAACATAGGGGCTCTTGCTCAAAGAAAATATATAAAAATTACCTAAAAAATTCATGGATAAATTCGAGACAAAAATCTAATCCATTGATTACAACCCAAAATAAAATGTAAAACCTAATCTAAGATGCTAAAATCTAAAGGGAGAAGAAGAAGATTAAAGATCAACCTTGGCCTCCATAAACAACAACCTCTAAAACATAGTATAATCGACCTAAAATTGATAAGAAGCATTTATAAAAATAGGTGCAGCGTTGCAACGCTCGACTCAAATGATGCCACAAGCATCAGGCATTGTTGCAATGTTGGCCTCAATGCTTGCTTGCGACAGACGCACACGCGCAGACGCGAGGCGCTCCGTCAACCATCGCAACATTGCAATGCTAAGGGTAGCATTGCAACGCTGGACTACACTTTTGGCTTCTACCTAACGGGCGTTGGGGCTTTGTATATAATGAGCGTTGCGACGTTCTAACAAAGACAGTTTGGTCATTTCAACTCCTTTGAAGCCTGGATGCTCAAATCACCTCTAAATTGCCTTAAATTAACCCTGATTTTCATCAAATGACTAATTCTACCTCTTGATTGTACGATACCTACAAAATAACACAATTAACACATAAAATCCACTAACAAGCCTAAATTAAGTAAGAAAATATAGCTCTTTTCGAGAGCTATCAAACACCCCCAACTTAATTCTTGCTCGTCCTGAGCAAGGTATAACAAAATGTAGACATGAAATTTATGATGCAAATGAGCGACTCGAACATCAAGGGTAAAGATAACAAACTATTATCAAAGAAAGGGTCATTTAAATGCATGCACTTAATCAAGAAATTTAAAACTAATTCTCCATCCCCCACGTATGTGTGTGCTTAGCCAATCTTATGTAGCTCTCTACTAATCCAGGAAGGTTTTATTCAATCTTCAGCTCATTTTCCCCCTTTTGGCTTGGAGGATCAAGCATTAAGCTCCTTAGACTTAAGGTGGCAATTTAAAACTTAAGGAACCAAACTTTTATTTTTATTTTTTATTTATTTTCTTTTTATTTTTATGCAAAAGAGGAACTCTTATCCAGACTACGCCACCTTCGTTTTGGCTTGTCCACACTGGTTACATGGAAGACATCCAACTACGAGCAACGTTTCCTTCAAAGATGCCAAAGCCTACTCATTTCTCAAGGGAACTTTAGCTCACAGGGAAACTACAGGTGTCATAGCCACCTCAGATTAATCACACCCCTAAGAAAGATGAGTAATCCCCTTGAAAAATATCATAAATACTTACTTTTACTCGACAACATGCTTGCCTTTTATCTAGCATATAACAGACTTTTACTTTACAAAACAAGAGTTTGGCAAAAACCTAAGCATGCATTACAAAGTTGAGCTTCAGTTACTTAGCAACTATCACCTAGACCTTTCGGGGTGACAACAAGTATATGAACCAAATAACCCAATCCTAAGCATTCAAAACCACAGACAAGACGGCTTTGTGCTCAAAATATGTAAGGGAATCAAGAAAAATTTTAAATTTGGCCCAAAATCATGCATACATTTTGTGAATCCTAAACATATTGGATAGAGAGTTATCTAAATCTTATCACAGAAAGTCATCATCACAATACATGCATCACAAAAATCATATCAACAATTCAACCATTAAGTCTGAGCTCAAGTGCTCAAGGACTTGCTAGACATACATATATAACTACCACCACCAACTTTAAAACGATACATTATCCCCATATCCCTAATCTAAGCTGAATGAAAATAAAGACAATGGAATAGAAAACCTCCCCTGTAAGCGCTTTCATGCATACTCTTTGAGGCGTGACAGTAGGGCTCGCCTCTAAAAAAGATGCTCTTCTCTTCTAGGTCGTCCCTACAAAACAAAAACAAAAAGAAAGCTAATTTAGAAAACAAATAAAGAAAGTAGTAAATTTTATCACATGACTCCCTCTAGGATGCACACATTTTGAATGTCGATTGCTCGACATGACCTATCCCCTGTCAAGGCACAAAGAAAATTTCCGTATTTCTCTGGTCCCTTCTTGGATGAGTCGATATAGCCCGATAAGACTATAAGGCTCTGCATCTTTTGAAGAGAACCAGACAAGTCGAATTTGATATTTTTCGTATTAGACAAAAAAAAAAAAAAAAGTAAAAAGAAGGAATCAAAAGACTCAAGCGACTCAAAAAAGTCAAAATAAAGAAAAGACTCAACAGACTCTTGAGAACAAAAAGAACAAAACTAAAAAAATAAGCAATATACCAGAAGGTGAAACACGAGGTCTTTCAACATCTAACTCCATCACTTGGAAATCGACGATTTTAGGCTCATATTCTTCATCGTCCTCACAAACTGGCTCTAGACATGGCATGCTATCTTCCAACTCATCCTCAATATCGATATAGGTTATCTCATCGCTACATGCCTCGGTATTGTCATAAGATGTGAGCAGCAGGGATTCACGTTCTCTCTCAACTAAATTAGAAGATTGAATGACCAAGTCTCTCAAACTTTGAATATCAGCTTCAACCTCAATCTGAAAACTGAAGCTCTCCTGTTGGAGGTTATGGATTTTCTGCTAAAAAAAAAAGATTGTTATCAGCAAGCTGTCTCATCACATCTTCTAATGACATACCTGAGTCAACGGTCTGAACTTGTATCGACATGTCAGATGTGGCGGGGTATGAATCATAGTGGCACTGCTCCCATCCTAGGTTTTCATAACCATAGGACTCCTCCCATCTAGGCCAATGGAAATCGTCATCCATATAACTAGGATACCCTCCCATGGAGTAATCTCGTGGCATAGGGTCCCACTGCAGACCTGGGCATGCTTGCTTAAGGTGATCAATTCTACATGCTTGAACTTGTTGCAGTTTATCTGCAACCAATCGACTAACCAAAGAAGTTAACTTAAAAAATTGACCTTGAATGTCACAAATCTCATCACTAGGCCAAGATGCTCTAGTCGATTGTCCTCATCCTTATTGTTGATATCTTGTCATGTTTAGATCACTGACACAAAAAAGAAAACAAATGAAAAATAAAAGAATTCTCTAACTAAAAATTTAACTAATGAAAAGTCGATGACTTCCCCGACAACGACGCCATTTTTGTTCGGTCGAAAATCGATGTCGTTGATTTGACTCCAAACCGAAACAAAAGAAAATTTATAAATACACCAAACTACTCCTATTACTACAAAATCGTAACAACAGTGGTAAGTGTGAGGTCGAATCATAGAGAGGCACATAATTAATTTCAACTAAGCTAAATTTGATTGTGAAAGCGATAAAAATGGGTTTTGTTGTTTGGTTCATAGATTAATTTAAATGCATGAAATTAAATTGCAAGGGATAAATGTAAATAGGGTTGGTTCATCTAGTTCTCAGATCAAGTTAGATATTCAATGTAATTTCGACCATTGTTTTCTGCCAATTGATCATCCGATCGAATTATGCATGCATAACTATCAAATTGATGCAATTTAACTAGCTTCTACAAAGGCCGACAACTAATTAAATCAAAATCAATTAAGCATCCTAATTATTAATTAGGGTCGGAAAGCCAATACCCTAATTTATCTACATGCTTCTAAATTTTATTGGGTTTGATAGCGGCCATATAGAACTAAAAACACATACATTATGATTTATGATTTAATTACGTCGATTAATTTTCAGGAAAGCCATATTCAATTAACCAATTTTATCTTTGAACCTAGCAATTAGTACATTCTAAGAATAGCCATCAAATGTCTAATTTACTATTGCTACTTAAGACCTTAGCAAGACTAAGAATCATTAGCATACACGATAAAGCGTGAAAAGTCAACCTCAATAATCATGTTTTTGGAATTAAAATAGATTAAAAAAATATATAATTCTGAATTACAAACATCAATTAGGGCAGAAAACTCAAGAGATTATGAAGAATTCTCAACCCAAGAACTAAATAGAAAATTACCTCATCGATTTATGGACAAACCCATGAGATACGGTCCAATCCATGCTTACAATCCAAAATTAAACTAAAAACTAACCTAATGATACTGAAAACATCAAGGGAAAGGAAGAAAACAAGGTCTTTCCTCGACCTCCATGAATTTCAGCATATTTTTTACCTAACCGAAGAGAGACTTTTATACAAATTGATCGCAATGTTGCAACGCTAGGAGCAACATGTTTCATTATTGAGCAACCATTTAATTAAGTAGAGTATATGGTTATGAATTTGGAACATGCTTCATCTTATTCGTTTTGTGTTGCTCTTTTTATTTCTATGTATATCATTTATGTTGGGATACTTGGAGTATTTTGTTGGCTAATAGTTGATTTAAGTTGTTGCTATATAATCAATAAAACAGTAGGAGATTGTTATAGTATCTCAAATTATGATCTCTTTATACAACAGACGTGTCTAGGCTAGTTAGTTTAGATTTTCTATAACAAATGGAGAAACGTTGAGATTTAAAGGATTGCATATATTCTTGAGTGAAACTTGACGTGATAAATATAGATTTTATTGCTTGTGATGAAGCTTTTTGATAACTTTCTTAATTATAGGTTGTATTGCTTGTGATGAAGTATTTTAGATCTCACTGTCAATTTCACCTCAAGCGATAACTTCACTTCATCACCAAATTTGCTCCCATTGTTTGGTTCAACTCGATGCATGATCCAACTTTCACTTCATACAACTCAAACAATTCAAGCTATTTATCCATATTCTTGGTCCAGTTTGGCTCAAAGATGGAAGCTCGATTCCATGATGACATAATCTTGAATGATTGTGAATTTTGTATTTTTGTGAACTTATATAGTTGCAATTATATTTGATGTATATTTATTGTTGGATAATTTCTTAATTTTGTAATTCATTTATACATTATTAAAGGAAGTCATGGTATTTGGTGAATTATCAAGTATTTCATGTGTGTACTTGGTCAAAAATAAATAATTGTAATGTAAATTGATTATGAAATTTTGATATGTAAATTTGTTGTAGCATAAAATTAAATCCACATATATGATTTAATAATAGCATCAAGAAAATGTCATTATATGTTAAAGATAACATTAATAAAAAGTTGTTTTATGGTAAAGATAGCACTAAAAAAAGGTTATTATGTGGAAAAGATAGCATTAAGAACAAACTATTATTCATTAACGATAGCTTTAATAACTAAAGCTATGAAATGTTTTATAGCAATGTATATATGCTATATATTCTTACTCTATTATAGCATTTGCAATAGATATGCAAAAACGCTATAAAAAATCCTAGACTTTTAATAATATAGGTTATCAGGATCTTCGAAAAAGGCTATAAAAAATCTATTATAGTTCTTTTCGTTATTTATCGTACATGTTATTTTTTGTAGTGTCAAACATTGCCTCGATCTAAACACTAATTTAAGTATGGAAGTATGTTTGGCATATAGCACCACAGTAGTATGAGTATCTTTCTTATAATCTCCTCTATCACCCAACTAAATAAAATTTGTTAAAGAACTAGCTAAAATGGACCTGCATGCAAGAGATTCTCGCATCAACATTAATAATAATAATAATAATAATAATAAAAAAGTTAGTTTGTTTAGTAACCCTATCTGTTACCCTACAACATAGGGGCACCAATGGACCCATTAATTGATTTCCATAAATAATGATGAATTGTGGTAGTCTAGTGGGGAGATCATAGGATACCCTTTAAAATGCAGGGGTATGGCAACTACTCTCAAACCAAGTGCCTTTATTTAATACACAACAATTGTAGCACAGCTTTCTCTTTGCCATGTATATATTAATATGAATTATTGTGATCAGAGTTTAATTAATTATAACTTAATGCATCATTAAATAATACAAGTTTTATTAACTAGGAAAAGTTCCCATTATCCAAGACATGTTTGCATCCAAGGAAGCATTCAGCTGACGTCAAGCCCTATGGATCCTCTATCCAAATATTCCCTTATAAAATTAATTTTTTACATTAAAGT
Organism: Benincasa hispida; assembly: GCF_009727055.1. Lineage (NCBI taxonomy): Eukaryota > Viridiplantae > Streptophyta > Magnoliopsida > Cucurbitales > Cucurbitaceae > Benincasa > Benincasa hispida. Next base: position 36,767,044 of record NC_052359.1, read on the forward strand.
TTGTGTTTTTTAATAATAATAAAAATCTTACTTTCTTTGTTGTTTAGTTCTTGACAGTTTAGTTCACTAGTTTTTTTTTATGGTTTAGTTCATAATTTTAATAACTCTAAAGTTAGAGGTCTGAATTTGTATAATCTTTATTTGAATTATGCACATAAATAATTATATTAATATGACTTATTGATGTCACCTTAATATGTTCGATTTATATGTATAATTTGAATTTTTAATATAATATTTTATAAATATGAGTGAAAATTTGAACTTTTAACTTAGAAGGAAGTATTATCAATCTAATTGTAAATATAGACATTAGACCCAAAGTATTAACGACTAATATGACCAAATTTAAATAGTCTATCAGTGATAGACCATATTATTGGTAAGAGTCTATCAGTGATAGACCATATCACTGGTAAGAGTTTATCAACAATAGAAATCAATTACAATTACCCAAATAGCTAAGTATGAGTTATTATTTCATCAACATATCATAAATTTAGTTTAGAATAAAAAACATTGTTAATTTTGTTTTTTTTTAAAAAAAAAAAGAAGAGAGAGAGAACTATGGGAAATGAGTGGGGCACATTGGGGATTGCAAATTAAACCCTCGTAGAAGAAAGCCCCATGTGCAAATGCCAAAAGATCAATTTTTTTGCAGCTTTTTTTCATATAAGAATAAGAATATGATATGAAGAAGGTAAATGCTCATAATTTAGTTTAGTTTAATCTAATTTTGTGTCGTGTGTTAATGGGCCTGCTTTGCTGAAAAGCCCTCAATCATACACCTAATATTTTGAAACCCCCCAAAAAGTCCTCTTTCTTTTTTTTTTTTTTCCTAGATTCGCCATCTTCTTGTGTCGTATAAGTCTTTTCGAATATTGGGATTAAATGTTTTGAACAATTCAAGATCATTTTTCTCGTAAATAAATATTAAAAAAAAAAACACACACACAGAGGTGGAAATGACTCTTGAAAATAATATTCACACTTTTTTGAAAAGAAAAATAATAAATAATCACGGGTTAAGTTATTCTTCTATAAAAGTGTTTTAAAGTAGTTTTCAGAAATTTAGAAAATCGCTTTTTTGGGGGAAAAAAAAGGAAAGAAAGAAGTGATTATAATATTTTTGTTTTTAAAAAAGTGCTCATAACTTCACCATTTTAAAGTTAAATTATTTCAAACTCATGCAAAATATATCATAATTACATTTCAGGTTAAGCTTGTGAGTTTAATAGTAAACTACAATATTTGGGTATATATTGATTACGAGATTGATAATTGTTTTAAATAATAAAACTGTTGAAAATATTTTCAGATATAATAAAATGTCATTATCTATTAAAATAGATCGCGATAAATATCTATCCGTGAGTGATATTAATAGTTTAACCTATCACTAATAAATAGAAATATTTTGTTATATTTGTAAATAAGTTGGTTAATTGTGAGAGTATATTAAAAATGATTAAATGCATTTATTTATTTATTTTGGTGAGAGAGAGAAATGGGATGTTTAGAGTTATTACGAATAATTGCTTTCAAGTTTTGCTTTTCTAACTTTTGATAAGAATTATGATGGGATCATTTACATGTGAAATAATTAAATATAATAATAAGTATTAACTTTAATTATTTAAAAAATCACATAATAAATTAAAAACCATTATGGAGCATATATATTGTCTTTTTAATGATATTTTGTTCCCTAAAATAAAAAGTTGTTTATTAAAACAGCTCGCACATAGTTTCGAATTATTAAATCTATATTGTAAAATTAGTCATCGTGTGATACGCTTTTTATAATAAATAATTCTCGATGGTGTAGTGTTACATGCATTCTCGTTTAATAGAGAATGTCAACACCATAGTTTAATAGATACTCCTTAACTTAAAAAAAAATGTTTAATAATTGTGAACTTAAAAAATGTCTAATAAATTTTCGAATTTTTAATGTCTATTATGTTTATGATATATATTCAAAAATTTTAAAAACAACTTATATATTAAAGTTTGAATTGAATTTTACATTTAATAAGATCTTAAACTTTTAATTTTGTATCGTAGGTGTATAATTTGTTTTTTTAAAAGAGAAAGTTGAATGGGCATAAAACATTCAAAACATATCCAATTAAAACTTAAAAAGTTTGATGACCTATTAAACACTTTCAAAATAACATAATACTTATTGGACACAGAATTAAAAGTTAAAAAATAATTAGAAATTTTTTAAAATTTGGATTCAGTGGACAGAAACTTAAGCTATAGACATGGTGATTTTTAGTAGATTAAAATGTAAATTGAATTAGGAATATTAATATTGAGATTGAAAGTGTTGTTTGGGTGGTGGAGAAAAGGTGTTATATGTCAGGGCCATGCTGGTGCTATAATTTTTATGATACCAAAATTGGAGTGCACATGCCACACCACCCTTTCCAAATGCCCATCACACTACATTCACATGGGCATGATTATGTGCCAGCTCCACCCCCAACTTTCTTCCCACTACTATCAAAGACTCTAATGCTTCCTTTAATTATCATTCTAGTATTCAATTTCTCATACATATACTGATACAGATACGAGAGTCGGATCAGTATTTTCACCATAACGTAGAAAATTCCACGAAACGTAAAAAAGAAGCAACAAGAGGTTGTTAATATGTAAATATAGTATAAATAATAGATATGTTAACTTGTTTGAAGATTATAAATTATTTATTTACTTATTTAAATTATTTTTTTTTTTTTATTTTTTGGTTTTTATAATTTTCAAAAATATTCATCCACATCGATATTTTATTGATATTTTCATCAACATTTTCGTAAAATTAATATCATGATATTTTTGTTGACATTGACATTTTAAACTTTAATTACCATTCTGTTTTTTAAATTTATATTTATTTTCTTCCATTTTAAAATTATTATTTTCTTATTTGTTAAATAAACACTTAATTTCTTAATCAAAATTTTACTTTGGTTTTTTTTAAGCATTAGTAGTAGATGAATAACAAAACATAAAAATTTATGAATAAAGTAGTGTTTACGAGCTAAATTTATAACAACTAATTATCAAATAAGCGATAATAATTTGTTTTGCTTTACTAAGAAAATGTTTTGGAAGTTATGAATGGTTTATTAACCATTGTGAGTTAGTCTAATTGTAGATAGGGACATAACCTTGATAAATGAACAAGAGGTCATGGGTTCAATCTATAGTAGTTATATTATCCTATGAGTTTTAGACTAGAGGCTCTCGATTTTATGCTTTATATATATATATATATATACGAGTAGACTTATATTTATTTTTTAAGATTTTTATTCCTTAACAGTCATTCGATTTTAAAGTCTTCCGTCAACAAAATTTCTAGATGATCCGAATATACAGATCGTGAAGATTTTTAAAAGAGGTAGGTTCGACTCTATGAATTTGAATGGTAATGTTAAAAATATGAAATAAATATTAAGACATTGGTAGATCAGAATCAGATTTGAACGTTCAAATAAGATTAATTAAAATTCCTGTTCAAATAAACCAAACAAGTAGATTAATTTAGATAATACAGATTGGTCTAGTTGGAGAAATTGTTTATTATGTCAATCTAATCGTGTGGACGTGTATTTTCATTTGTGCATTTTTATAAAATTAATTTTATTCTTTTTGACATCATGGGCTCATTTTTAAAATGTCTTCAAATCTTATTTTATTTACACTTTTAATTAAAAATAATAATTTGTTAACTACTTTGAATGTCAAACGGTCACATTCTCTATATATAATACTCTTTACATTTCAATTGGATGAGTTTATTTAGGACTTATTTTATAGGTAATCTAAAATCAGAACTTTAAAAATAAGAGATTTGAACAAAATAGAGTTGTATTTCATATGTTGAGATATGTATTTGGTAGCAAATTCAAAAAATAAATTTCAATTTAAACAATTTTTTGAAATGTGTTTAAAAATATATTTAGTTATTCTGGATATAAACCATCACTAATTAATTTATTAACTTGTTTTATGTTCAAATTTTTGTATAGTTATTATTTTGTAATACATTACATATTTTAATTTAACAAAAATAATTGAGTTTATAACATGAAATAGTATATTTGTTATTGCTTTTAGGTTTAAATACTACTTTAGTTCCTATATTTTTTATTTTGGTTCATTTTGGTCTTTATACTTTAAAAATGTTCACTTTAATCTTTGTACTTTTAATTTTGGTTATCATTTTTTAAAAAAGTTGTCATTTTGATCTATTTATTTTCACTTTTAAAGGATAAAAATTGTTAATTTTTTAAAAGTTCAATGACAAAAAAGAACCAAAGTTGAAAATACAAGAACCAAAATGAACATTTTTAAAGTATAAAAACCAAAATGAATCGAAGGTAAAAGTATAGGAATTTTGAGAGTAGATGGACCAAAAGTACAAGAACCAAAGTAGTATTTAAACCTGATTTTTACATTTTTAACATAATTAAGTTATTTTTCAGAACTGCAAGATATAGATGACATAATTCGAAAGAGTTTTTGAAAACATACTGTACGATTAAAAATGTTAAAACATAAAACACATATGTTAGATCCGTAAACTCTAATCTAAAGTTATAAAACATCTATCATGTTGTGTCAACTTTAAATTTGGCATGATTCTAATAATGTCTCCAATAAATATGATTGGGGAAGAGAATTGCACCATAACATTGAATGGCAGAGAGGAGGATGCAAAATAAAGGACAAAGGAAAGGAAAGTCATTGGGATTTGGGAAATTGCAGATGATAAAGCCTTTTTACCAACTCAGAATTGGTCCCCAAAATAAAAGAAAGGAAAAAAGAAACAACTGCCAAATGTCTTTAAAAATGTTGATGGGGGGTTTGTTTCAATGGAAGAAGACAAGGTCTTGTAAAGTTGTTAAGTAATGGGATAGGTGAATTTTGGAAAAGGGTTTTATTGTAAGAATTGGATTCCTATGGCCAATCCTATAGGGTTACATAGAGAATATGCCTTTACAAGTTTGCCCTACTTTTCTTTTTTCTTTCCTTTCTAAGTGATGCTTTGTTTATGGCTATCGAATTTTGTGTTTTCAATAGCCTTGCTTGGATTCCATTTTTTTTTTTTTTTTCTTTTGAGAATTTGTCAAGTCTTTTTCACATACAAGTCTATTCCTAAACCCTATTTTTTAAAATTATTATTCTTAAATTTTCTTGGGACCAAATTTTGTGATACTACTAAAAAAGATGGCCAAAACTTCAATGCTAGGTATGAATTTGAGAAAGACTTTTGAAAGCCTGTAAAAGCACTTTTGGCTATTAAAAGCACTTTATTAACAATTTCATCATATTTGATTCTATGATCGAAAAGGTATTTTGAGAATTCTAAAAGCAATTATATATAAGCATTTGAAAGTACTTTTAGAGAAAGTACTTAATTAGTGTTTATTTAAGAAAAATGCTTATTGAAAAGTACTTAACTAGTTTAAGTTTATATTTTTAAAACAAATACTTTTTGAAAAGTTGTATCTATTTCGCCTATTGCATTTTGGAAAATTTCCGTAGATAAAAAAAATATCAAAGAAATAAAAAAAAAATAAAAAATAAAAAAATACTAATAGATATTGATAGACTTTTATTTCTATCCGTTTCAATTATTGATAGACTTCTATCGGCTTTCATTGACTTCTATCAAAGAAGATTAAATTTTGTTATTTTGTGTAAATAGTTTCTCTTATTTTTCTATTTTGAAAATCCCCTCATTTTTGTACTTCAAAATATTTTAATACATATTTAAAATTTTAATTTTATGTCTAATTGGTTTTTGCCCCAAACTTGCATATTTACCTTTTTGTGCCAACCAAAATATTCCCAACTGTTTTTATGTTTTCCCATTGCAGTTACAAATGAGCTCTAAAATAGCCATTGCATTATAACCCCTTTTTTTCCAATAAATTTTAGACTTTAGCCAAATCCCAAATTTGCCCCCAACAAAACAATGCTTAGTAGTTAGTATTCTCATTCCAAAAAGGACAAAAACGTCAATATGAAATCACACGAGGGGCAAATCCGTCAAACTTCCCATTTACGATTTGATAATCCCCAATGTCTCAGCCTGTAGTGACACAGAATGCCTAACATTACCAACATGAATCTCATGTTCCCCCATTGGAATTCTTCTAATTCCAAATTTGTCCACAACGCTCAGAAACTTACACACGTGTATATTAATCTGGACTTCTTTTTGGGCCTGGGCCTCCAGAAGGACCTTCTCAAACGCCACAAGCTGCTTCTGGGGGGCCCAAAGGCCCATTGGCGGGCTTGAGTAAACCAGCAACGTGTGTGGCCCATCTCGTTGGCATGTATTCCTGACTGCCACGTGGATCACCAGTGACAGCCTGTCGCACTTTGTGTGTGTGACTCTCACGGCCTTGCCGGAGAAGTCAGTGGCGTTTTGGCGGCGCCGATGGCCGGAAAGGGGGACGGTGAGGGCGGTGGGTGCGTTGAGAATTTTGTGAGTGAAAGTGGTGTAGCTTAAGCCGTGGCCGAATGGGTAAACGACTGTGCCTTTGTAGAATCTGTAGGTTCTTCCTGGATAAGATGGGCTGGGCCTTAAGCCCATTGTTGTCATGGGTATTTTTGATACGTAGTCTTGTGGATACCATGTCATCGGTAGTTTTCCACCTATAAATACAAAAGATAAAAAAAAAAAAAAAACAAAACACCACATTTATAATAGAGAAATTTGTCAAATGAACTTAATTGAAGGTACATTTCAAAATAAAAAACTTGAACCAGTTTGGTTATTATTTCGTTTTTTGTTTTTTGTTTTTGAAAATAAAAAAAAAAATTTAAAAGTTACTTTTTTAAGTTTTCAAAATTTTGCTTTGATTTTTTAATTGGTAAAAAATCGATAACAAAGGAAAAATTTTGGATGTAGAAATAACGTCTGTAGACTTAATTTTCAAAACAAAAACAAAAACCAAATGATTATCGAATGAAATCTTTTTTCAATGAGTTTTCAACTTTTGTCCTTATTTTTATCTTAATAAGGATTAGTTATAATTGTTTTTTATTACTATTTTAGAAGTTTTGAATGCGTTTATTATTTAATTAATTTTGAATTTGGTAGGTTTGAGAAGTCGCATACGAAGAAAACCCTTTTAAAAAAAGTCAGTTGGAAAATTTAAAATACATTATTTCCTTTTCAGATTCTTATAAATATGAAAGAATTAAATATTTTACATACTAACGAAACATTGAGCGATGAAAAATTACCTGGATTAGTTTGACCAAACAAAACGTCAGCAATAGCCAGTCCTCCAGCCTGGCCAGGGTACCCAGCCCAAATGATACCAGAAATTTTAGGATGATCCTTCGCAAATGACACGTCGATTGGCCCACCGGACATTAGGACTAAAACGATTGGGCCCTTAGCCGCAGCAGCCACCTTCAATACGAGGTCCTGCTGAAGCCCAGGTAGAAGAAGCCTAGCCCGGTCCCTAAACTCGGCCTCAATAGACTGGTCCAGGCCCATTAACAGCACCACCGCGTCCGCTTCACGCGCCGCCTCAATTGCTCCACCGAAAAACTTGTCCGTCCGGCACGCCACGCCTCTGCAGCCCTGCTGGTGGATTGTCTTTGCGTATCTTTCGATTCCTTGCAGTGGGGTAATGTATTCACACGCAACACCTGTTACAATACAAACAAGGATACTTCAACATCAACTACCATATGGTAGTTTGAATTATCTCACTTCCTAGTGACTATACATTGTATCGAAATACTAAAATTAATAATAGTGTGTTTTTTATTATTTAAAGTAACAAGAATTAATAAACTTTTCTCAAAAAACTAATAATAATAATAAAAAATATAAATTAAAGTTTAAATTAAAATATCGATACTTAGACTTTTGAGATTGATAATTTACATTTTATATATTAACAATATGTAAGGTAGAGATCTTTAGGCTCACACCTTTAAGTATATCAATTGAACTAGGTTCATGTTGGTCAAAATTTCTAATAACTAATTCTCTAATAAATCAGTTTCTAATTTTTAATTTTATGTTTAATAAATTATGAAGTTTTAATTTTATTTTTAACCTGTCTTTCACCTATTTTATTTTTGTTTTTTTTTTAAAATTAAAATTCATGAATTTATTTTCAAAATCTAAGCCCCGATTTTAAAACTAATTAATCCTTCAATTGTAAAATAATGTCGACAATGTCAAATATGCGATTGACAAATAAACACAAGATCAAAACCATTACACCTTCTAAAAGTAAGTTCAGGTTAAAGTTAACAATTTTTTTTTACTTGTTTAAAAAAATTTTATGCTTAAATTTGTAATTTAACCCTCCAAAAAATTCTGAAACTAATTTATTATTATTATTATTATTTGGCAATCAATGATTTAAGATTGCATCCTTGAAGGTGGTCCAGCGATTTCGGAGTTCGGCACAAATGAAATGGATGTTGAAAAGAGAGATTACCTACCGGCATAATTTCCGATCATGGTAAGAGTGACGTTGGAGTTAGGACCAATGACAGCGACGGTGCGGTGGCGACGGGTGGAGAGCGGGAGAGAACGACGGTGATTCTCAAGAAGAACAATGCCTTGACGAGCGGCTTCAACAGCCAGCTGCCGGTTGGCGGCACTGCAGACATGTTTGGGGCCCAAATGTGCGTAAGGTTGTGTTTTTAAATCACCGTCGAACATTCCAAGACGCATTTGAACAGAAAGAGTGTTGCCCAAAGCGCCATTAATATGGGCTTCACTTAATAACCCTCTTTTCACTGCATTCTCTGTGTGGGTTTGCAAAAATAGGCCACAGTCCAAATCTAAACCTGAACTCAACAAAATAAATAACCACTCATTTTTACTTAATAACAAAAGTATTATAAAAAAAAATAATAATAATAAACGTAGCACAAATTGACGATTTAATCTAACCTGCTTTAATAGCCATGGCAGCGGCCTCTTCAGGGGTAGAAGTGTAGTGCTGAGTGTCATAAAAAACCCCAACGGAGTCACAATCAGATACAATGTACCTAGAGTCCCACAAATACAATCAGAACAATGAGTCGGGGATGTGGGGATGTGAGAAAACAATCAAACGGTTGAGAATGAAAAGAATCACCCATCGAGACGCCATTGAGAACGAAGGGTCTTGGTTAGAAGATTAGGATCAGCGCATGTGGGGACACCATTGAGCTGATTGTATGAGCACATCACACTGGATACTTTCCCTTCCTTCACACACATTCTGAACGGCACGTCAAATGTATCTTCAATGTCTTGTTTGGTCACCTACAAAAAAAAAAAGAGAGAAATTAAATTAAAAATGAAAATACCTCACGTGGCAAATCACGTGAGCCTGTACCTGGGCGTTAAAGTGAAAGCGGTCGACGCCGTTCCAGTTATCGAGGTCATAGGCAGTGAAGTGCTTACAACAGGCGGCCACCTTCAACCGGTTACCGTCAGTACCCTGTAAGCCTCTGACAAAATTAACGGCATAGATACCGGCTAAGAGGGGGTCTTCACCGGGAGTCTCCTGTCCACGGCCCCACCTAGGGTCCCTAAAAATGTTCACATTTGGGCTCCAATATGTCAGCCCAGCTACCCCTCCGTTGTACATTGCCCTTGCTTCGTCCGACACCACCTACATCAATCAACGCCCCTCTTTTTTTAGTTCCTCAATTCTATTCTATCTTTTTATTCACATAATACCTTCATGCATTCAATTCAAGTCTCAGATAAATGTTTAATGCGGCCTAATCAATTTATCATAATCTGCATGTGGCTTAATCATTCAGAACATCTTTTCAAATTCACTCAATTCAAAGTCTAAGCTTCCATTTCAAATTACTGTCATTTTTAAAATAAAATGATACCTTTTATAAAATACACTTTCATATGAAGTATATTAGTGTTTCATAAATTTTACCTTATTATGTGTTTGGTAAATAAATACTAAATTGATAAAATAACTAAAATGGATTTCATATTATTTTTTATAATTTATAATTATTAATAATTGTTTAAAATAGATATATAAACTAAAATTTAATTTTAATTGATAAATGTAATAATTAAGTTTTATTAAATTATAGCAAACTTAGTCATAATTTATTTTGCCAAATAAAAAAAGTATCAAGATTTTGTTATAATCAGTCTCTATCTCTAAATCAATCTCAATAGCCTCATAAATCTACTTGTCTTGTTTAAACCAGCCAATACTGGTCAGAAAAATATATTTTAAAAATAACATTATTAATAGATAGAGATGTTTGAGATACTAAGTTGATTATTATAATTGAGTTATAATAATTTATGTTTACGATGTAAATTATTTTAGTTTGGATAATAATGATATATATTTGAAATGTAAATTATTTTTATTTGAGGAAAAAGTAGTAATCACGGTAGGAATAAAAAGATGATGAAGGTAAAATATTTAAAACTGTAACAAACAGTAAATATAGTAGAGTTTTGAAATAATGTTGACTATAGGTAGTTGGACTACCTTCTATATTCGTGAGATTTTTACATTCGAAAAATGAATAAAATCTAATAAATTAATATATTAATTATTACTATTAAATTTAATTAATTATTTAATATATATATATATTATTTACACTTCATAAATTTCAATTAATACAATTATCATTGATGTTTTATGTTATCATAATTATTTATTAGAAATTTTTTCATAGATAAAAAAATGTCAAACTATTTATGAAAATAACAAAAAAAAATAATGATATATTTCTATGACATTGATAAACTTCTATTGACAAAAAAGTTAAAATTTTGCTATTTTATGTAAATAATTTTTCTTATTTTTCTATTTTTTTTTCATTTTATTATTAATTATCAATATTTTAATTAATTAATATTTATTAAATAAATATAAACTATTTAATTAAAAAAATATTCATTTATTGAAATTTTAAATATTTACGGGGTTGGTCCCGGACGCGGTCGAAAATTCCGATTTGATCGTAGATGGGACGGGAATAGGGAGGGTATTCCCGCTCCGTCTTCACCCCACCTCGCCTCCATTACCAACCTTATCTGAAACAATATTTGCTGTCCAAATGATGGATTCATTGGTTAATGTCTAATTGAAGTCGAAACGTCCCCTACAAGTTAAAAAAAAGTATATACCAACTATTTTTCGAGTTTCTCAAAACAAAAGGGAGAGTTTTACAGCTCAGCAAAAATGATGACGGCCGGAAAAAGTGAAATGGAGAAAAAGAAAAAGAGACAAACCCGTCCGATGGCTTCCCACAGAGAAGCATTGAAGGTGGCGGCGGTGGTAATGACCTGCGGGAAGCTGGTAGCGGCGGGGAATTCGCCGCCGAAAGTCGTACCGGGACCGACATTGGAGACGCCGTGCAAGGCCTCCGACCACCACTTGTACGCTTTAATTCCCAGCCGTGGAACGGCTCCGGCATTGCTCACCAGCAGCTTCACCTTCTCTTCCAACGTCAATCTTCCGATCAGATCCTTCACTCTCTCCGCCACTCCCAACGAACGCCGGCAGAATGCGTAGTTGCTTGCCGCCGCGTTCTTCGGATCGCATGCGAACGGGGCCCTGGAGGCGCCGCCGTGGATGGCGGAAAGGAGGATGAGGATAGAGAAAATGGCAGTGGAAATGGAAGGCATAGGTTAGGTGAGGAAGGAATTTGGGGAAAGTGTTTGGTATATTTATTAAAGGGATTTTGACATTACAATATTAGTACAAACAATAAATCCCACTGCAATAGTTTCCCAAAATCCCTTCACCATTTTTTCCCTTTTCCCCCTAAAATTATATTTTGTCTTCAAGTTTTTAAAAACAGTACATTTGTTCTTTGAATTTTCTCTTTAGTCCTTATATTTTTAAGAATAGGTTTTTTAATTTATTTTTTTTATCATTTGAAATAATTATAATATAATTTAACTTCGTAAAATAATTAAAAAGATAAATTTTTGAAAAATTATTTCTCTAATCTAAAATGTCATGTAATTATTTAAGATGACTTAAAAAGACTTTTTAAACCTATTTTTAAAAAATTCAGTCTATAAATTCAAGAACTAAAAAAATATATTTAGAAAATTTATGAATTGCTAAACACAAAATTATAAATTTAAAAACATATAAAACACCAAAATAAATTGAAAATATATGAATTTATTGCATACCAAAAAATTGAAAGTCACCCATTTATTCTATATATTTTAGGATTTAGAAATCAAATAGACATCGAAGTAAAATATATTATTTTTTTAATATAAAACAAATGCAAAAGAAAAGAAACTAACGAAAAAGAAAAAGTTATTTGATCAGATATTGTTAGGTGGTCCTCGAGAAGATTCTTCAAGAGAGAACTATGTGTACATTTATTTTATAGATAGAAGATATACTTTTTCTTTTTGTTAATAATGAATGACAACACAACGTTAAGAAAATAATTTTATATTTGTTAATTTCTTTTGTTTTATTTGTGTCTTTCAATTTTTAATTAATCTATCAACTTTCAAAACGTATAGGTTAGTTTCTAACATTCCTATGCTTGTTTCACTATATATAAATACTTTTTATGTTTATTTTATTTCGTGAATAATATAGGTTTGAATATAAATTTAAATATATTTAGACATGGTTTAGATTATTAATTTAAATAAATTAATACAAATTTAAATATTAATTGAAAAAGTTAGTATTGATGGATAGATATAGTAGTTTCTAAAAATTAAACAATGGGATGAGAATTTCATCAACAAAATTATAAAACAAAAAAAGTGAAACAAATTTAAAAGTGCAAGTAATTGAGGTGCTTTCAATACAAGTGTTTGACAATTCAAATCTGACAAGCAAAATTAAATGAAAAAAAGATTCCAATATATTTATTATTTTTGGCTCTATGTGTTGTTATGGAGAATCAAATGATGAAAAGAAACACATACTTTTTTCTTAATTCTTTACTTTCTTTTTTTTTAAAAAAGTAATACTTTGAATTAGATATAATAAAAAATATTGTTGATCTTTCGCCTTTGTTAAATCACGATGAAAAGAAAAGAAAAAAAAAAGCTACAGTAAATATAATTCATGAGTTATAATATATACTATATTTTTAATGTAATATTTAAATCTAATTCGAATTATAATAAATGCATTTGTTTTTATTAATCAATGACATATAGCTAATTCTACTAATCGAATATCCAGTGGAATCATAACACGAACAAAATCTATTTCTTTATATAGGAAATATTTTTAGTTGTGTTTCGGAGGGTAAAAAGTAAAATGTTAGAGCAATTATGATATTCAAAATTAATTCAAAGCAGTATTTATTTATAAAATTAGAGAAAATTGCATATGGATTTGTAATAATGACATAATTAAAAAACGCTAATATGGTAATGTGGGGAATGGGGTAAAGTAGTTAATAATCAGGTAAATAAGAGATTTGAGAAGGACAAGATGGTAAAATTGAAAAATGGGTCCCAGTGCTATTGTAAGGCCAGAATTTGGCCAAGTTGGACTGCACAGCACTGGAGGACAGTACCCATTAAAGTGGGCTTCATTTCCAAGGAATGTAGCCTTAATGCCTATTTTCGCTTCTATTTTTGCCCATCTTGAAATTATTCTACAGACAAATTTATATACCTTTTACATTTTTCTTGTAAAGATTAAAAAAAAAAAAAAAAAAAATATTCACATAGTATATTTCTCGTCGTTTTATCAGTTAAATTAGATAAACATTAACGTCAAATTAAAGGTGTAACTTGTAAGAATCGTTTTAGACTAAAATTAAATTAGTCCCAAAGTGAAATGTTATTTTAGTGAAAATAAATTCATATAATCTCTAAAGTCTAAAGTAACCCAAGGAGACAAATGAGGAAGGAAGAGCAAATTTTTGGAGGAAGTAAAATATTCCGTTCACTTAATAATTATAGTATAGGTTAAAATATCAATTTAATTCTTTTACTTTTGAATTTTACCTTTATACATTAAAAAATTATAGTATTAGGTTAAATACCATTTTAATCCTTTTACTTTTTAGTTTATCTTTATATTTAGTTTAATTTTAGTTCAGATATTTTTAATAAATCTTAAATTTGATCATTCAATGCTAATATAGTTAAATGTAGTCAAATAACAATAATTTAAAAAATACATATCACAGTTTAACAAAATTCAAAGTAGTGAGATCAAAAATAATATTTTAATAAAAAAATATTATTTCTACTCTAACTAAATGAGTAAAGTTAATCTCAATATCATTTAGAAGGGATGGAAAGTTGAAACATAAAAGGGGAGTTTGGAGTAAAGAGCTGGTTATTATAGTTCTAGATTATTATAGTTGGATTATAATACTTTGTGTTTAAGGTGTAAATTATTTTAGTTGAAATAGTAAGCATTGTAGCAAAAAAGAAAAAATGATAAATGTAAAATAGTAAAAATTGTAACAAATAGTAAATACATTAGCAAATGAGGGGCTTTAAAATAGTGTTGATTGTAGATGATGGAGGATTTTGAATTAGTATTTATTGCAATAAGATGTGGTTATTATAATCTAAGAAGCATAGACACGGATACAGATACGATATAGTGTGTGTGTGTGTCAAGAAGAGAGTGAAAACTTGAAAAAAAATCTAGTAACGTCGAGTGATTGTAGAAGATGAAGATTGAAAAATGAAGTTGAGAATGAAGGGGATGTGGATCATGATTTAAATAGTGAGAAAGAAGGGAAGAATGAAGATTTAATTACGTTTCAGATTTTTAAATTTTTTTTTTTTTTATGTTTTATCATTTTTAATTTATTTTATTTTGGATTGTTCGATTTAAGTGGACTTTTATGTTTGGAAGTGATTTTAAAATGGTTGAAATCACTTTTGTCATTTTCAAAATCTATGAAACATGTTTAATTCTTCAAAACATAAATTTTGATGATATAAAAATTGCCTTTAAAAGTGTAAAATTGAAAACTAAATTAATTTTAAGTAATTAAAAATGTGTTTTCAAGTGATTTTAAAAATGAAAAAAAGTGATTTTTGAGGATTTTAAAATAATTCCTAAACATGCACTAAAATAAAATAGGGTATGGGTTGGGCTTAAATTTGAAAAAAAAAAAATTGACTCACGTATCCCATTCACGTATCTGGAAGCAGATACACGTATCTGAAAATTTAAAATAATAAAAAAAAATCAGATACTTCAAATCACATATCAGACACGTATCTACTACGTATCTGGATGTATCCGTATCTGATATCGATTCTCTATCCAATTAGAAGTATATGTACTTCCTAGATTATAATTTTAGGATAGTCATTGCTCTAAACACTCTAAAGCGGTAGATCATATATTTTATGAACAAATTATGTGATGGATGAATATGAATTAGGTTTATGGTCAGAAAAAGGAAGAAAAACATAAAGAACAAGAATGAATATATTAAATAATTCATTGCTTTAGACTCCAACACAACAGAAAAGGATAATAAAGTTTAATAATATGGAAACAAACTTATCAACTTTGGGTGGTGGATATGAGAATCTCTTTCCCATACCCAATGCCATCTTGATTTTGCTTACATGTTTATAACATTTAGAGAAGTCTTGGAACTAACTTTAACACAAAATAATATTGATATTAAGGGAAAAAGAAAGTGTTGGATTCGGCATATACTCTGACAAATAAAACTTAGTGGATCTGAAAAATGTTTGTGTCATAAACTTGGCAAAATGTTAAATTGAAATGAAAAAAATATAAATTATATTATACACACAAAAATGGTAGTTTAATCTTTTAGATATTCACATAAAGTTCATGCTGATTAATAAGGGGATTGCAAAAGTTGGACAAAATTGATGAACCAAATCGGATTGAATCGAATTGCGTGGTTTGGTCTAGTTTCTTTACAAAATTGAAACTCTCGGTTCACTATTATATGAATTGGGTGGTTTGATTCGGTCATCGATTCACAATAGAGTTGTACATCAGTCAGTCAGTGTCGATTTTTGGAGGAAATCGACACCGAAAATCGACCCGTCGATTTACATGTTTCTAGTACCAAATTACAGAATTCTGACTTGAAAGCTGACCGTTGGACGGTCAGTTCGGTTTTTTTTTTTTTTTTTTTTTTTTTCCTTTTACTTTTTTTTTTTTTTCTTTTTTGGTATTGTTTTCACTTTCTCCTTTATAATGATTTAATTTTGTTTAAATTTTGTTGAAATGGTGTTTGGTAATGCTTGGTGATTTGAGTAGGAATTTCAAATTTGGACCAATCTTCCTTATTGTATTAGATGTGGTTGCTGCCATTGGAAGTTATTTTATAATCAGTATTTAAACAAAAGCATCGGAAAAGAATCTAATAAGTGCTTTTATATTACTTCCCAACGTGTTCATGCAAAAAATTCTCTCAACTATGTCGAAAGCACATCCACATTGGACATAGTTTTTCACATTCCAAGTTTTTAAACTATATAAAATCAAGATAAATTGATGCACTTCCTGATTGGGGTTTCTTTTGGTTCATTTTTTTTTTGGCATCACTTGATATGCTTAATAGCTTATTGTTTCTTGATCACCTATTGCATAAGTCAAAGTTTGAAAGACATGACATCTAGCCACCAAAAAAAATAGAAAATACATACTACATATTACACAAGTCCAAAATAAAATAAGAAATACACACCACATAATATAAGTCCAAATAAAAAAAAGAAATACATAACAAGTCCCAATTAAAATTCAATCTAAGAAGTCAAAGTCTTTAAAGTCTTTAAAGTCTTCAATGTCTTTTTCTTCATTCATGATCATTGTAAATCCTATAAAATTAGCAAAAGTACAAAAATAATAATAATAAGTCAATATCGTTTATAATTTCTCAATTCTTAATAATTATCAAAGAAAAAAAAGTAAAACCAATACCTTCCTCAACCGTTGAGTCTTCAAACTCGAATTTTTTGTAAAGATCAATATCTATTGGTTTAGAATTGAGCCAATTTTGAATACATATAAGAGCCTCGACCGTTCTAGGAACCTATGAAGAACGTGATGAGTCAACTATACGTCCTCTAGTACTAAAAGCAGACTCAGATGCTATCGTCAATACTGGGATTGCCAAATATCTTTACTTAGTGCACTAAAAATCCAAACTGATGACTATTATGCTTCCACCAACTAAGTGTGTCAAAGGTTCAATTATTCTTAACAAGTGTTTCAAGCAAATACACATCAAGTTCATTCGCCTTATCAAAATGGGTTGCGTCAACACTTAGAATTTTGAAGAAAATTTATACTTTTCCTCTGTACCCGATGTTTGAACCAGAACCCTATCCCTAGCCATATTAGCAATCACACTATAACTCCCACTAGAAGAAGACGAACTATATGCATTGAAGAACCTTCTCAAAACATCCTCCACTTTATTTGTCATATTTTTAGCTTCAGTTGGCTCTAACAAATTGTTGAAACAATATGATAAAAACCTTAACTTATATTGCAGATCTAATACAACAGCAACATACAATAGCAAATTCGTATTCTCATTATTTCCCCAATATTTATCAAACTTAGCCTCTATGCTCTTAGCCACATTCACAAGAATTGGATTTTCACTATCCATGGAATTTTATTTTATGCAATTTTGAACAATGCTAATTTGGTAGAAAATCACATTGGAAGTACTATACAAAGAGCCTAAAAATTTCAAAGTGACATTGTAAAACACTACCAACCTTACGCTCTCGGGCAGAAAGCTTCCTCTGCTTTTCCCATTCATACATTTTACTCTGTTCTTGCTCCAAATTTCTCCAAAAAGAAGCCAAAAACTCACCACGAGCAACACAAACTATTACAAACTCGATAGTAAAAATTAAAAACCCAAATTACCAAGCAAATACAACTTTAAACATTTTAAAGCGGTAAATCTAAGCCATTTTAAAAAACATCCAAAGTGGAAATCCAGAACATACATTCATAATGTAGTGCTTTAAATGCCACCAAAACTCTAAATTGATATTCGAAAATGAAAATTAGAGACATAACCTGACTTTGATACCAATTAAAGAGATATGAATTCCCCGAAGCGGAAGCAATCGAATGCATTTGTGTCTAAATTCGTTTTATAGAACATTCAAATTATAAAAGGATGGAAACTAAGGATAAACAAATTAATTTCAGCATGCTTATGCTTAGAGATGGCCAATTTCCTCACGGGGACGGGGATTCCCAGATTAAGTGGGGAATGGGGGAAAAAATTCCCCGTGAGCTAAACGGGGACGGGGATGGGAATGCATTCCCCGTCGCCACCCCCGGCCCTGGCCCCGCCATGTTCCTCGTCCCCGCCCCGATTAGCTTTTACATATTTATTTAGTATAGTTATTTAATGTTATGTTATTATTATTATTATATAAATCATTTAAATTTCAAAGTCGATTACTTATTGGGAAAGATAATGAATATGTTTAAATTTAGATTATATATGTGAATAATTTGATTTATATTTATTTCTTTCTACTAAAAAAAAATTAATTAGTTTTTTTATGCCAAAATTTGAATAATTTTTCTTAAATTCAAATGGTCATATAAAACTAACAATAATAAACAATTCAGTGATAAAGTTAATTATTTAATTAAAATTTGCTCACATTAGTGATTTAAATTAATTGGTTTTTTACATAAAAAAAGTAACGGAAAAAATTTTCCACGGGGAACTCGATCCCCACGAATTTCGCACTGGGAATTTCACGGGGATGGGGAATGAAATGGGGAGTGGGGACAGGGATGGGGAATGGCATCCCCGGCCCCGCCCCGCCCCATGGACATCTCTACTTATGCTGTGAAAATAGAGAAAAGAGAAAGGGATATCACATACGTTTGAAGTACCATCTTCTCAGTTCCTCTCCACAACACAAAGTCCACTGCTTCTCTTGGTCTTCCGAACCTGGCACCACGAACACAACGTACAGTGACAATGAAGGTGATACCACCACAAAATCTTCCTTATCATTCTCAAGGTGAGAATCAAGCAAAGTTTTGTGGGCTTACGTTAACTTTGGTGAAAAGGGAGAAGAGTTTTGTTTGAGAACTCATTGAAAGAAAATCATAGAACATAGAGAGAGGAAGAGGGATGATGAAGATCGATCTCTTCTGTGAAACTGTTTCACATTTTCATCACACCCAAATTTAACTCCCTATTATTTTAATTAAATTGAGAGAAGTTAAATAACTCCCAGGGGAGTTATTAATATAAATCATATATATTAACTATTTCAATATATATACATATTGAACCATAGGTTATATTATATATAACCTATAACCTATAGTTTATATTATATCACATATAATAAAACCTACAGTTTACTATTCTCTCATATAACCTATAGTATTAATATGAATCATATTTATATTAGTTTTAACCTACAGTTTTTATATGAATCACATTCATATAACTAATATTTGAATTATATTCAAATATTTATTTCTCTCATATAACTATATAGATTTAATATGAATCATATTCACATTAATTTTAAAATATCGTTTCTATATGAATCATATTCATATTATTAATATTTGAATCATATTCAAATATTTATTTCTCTAATATAACTATATAGATTTAATATGAATCATATTGACATTAATTTTTAAAATTAGTTCCTATATGAGTTATAATCATATAATTAATATTTGAATCATATTCATATATTTATTTCTCTCTTAAAACTACACAGATTTAATATGAATCATATTCACATTAATTTTAACATATTGTTTTTATATGAATCTCATTCATATAGTAAATATTTGAATCATATTAAAATACTTATCTCTCTCACTAAACTATATAATTATATCTTATACAATTAATTCCCTTTAATTAATTTGAAATATTCAAATTAAATCAACACTAATTTTATTCTCATTAGTCCTTATTGAGCTAACAAAGGGATCTTATGGACCTATAGATTGAAGCTCCAATGATACTTGATTAATTAATTAAACTCTTTAATTAAATTAAAATTAATCAACCTTTATTAGCTATTTGTCACTCCATTAAAGACCGATAGTTGCACTCTTCGCATTATAGATATCTTTCTGTGTCCATTGAATATAACCAATAAACAGTGCATTGATCCTTCAAAAGTTGCTCGTAAGTATAGCTGGGTCAAAATTACCACTTTACTCTTATGGTTACATTTAACTCCTTAAGTATCATTGATTCCTCTAATGAACTACTAGTCATAGCCCAACTATAACTTAACCTCTCTCAAGCAAGTAGAGAGTGAAATACATCATTACTCAAGTCCCAAAATCAGCCTTTAAGGGAGAAATTTTCTACTTACCCTAATAGTCGAAAATGAGTGAATTCCTTCTTGTGTAACTGTGTTCCCAGTTCTCCAATCAGACGAATTTCCAAAATGGTAGAAATATTGAGTCGACGAATCTGGCCACTCTCACCCATGCAGATCAATGGACCACCCTTATATACAGGAGTTCACAACTCACTCAGAATTAAGGTCAAGTCACCTATGGTCATCGTGGTGAAATGTAAGTCTCTTCTAGCAACGACATTACAAAGAGAGAATCAACATTTCGTGGTCCAGTCGTATACAAACTCTTTGTATAGGATACTCTCGATCACATGTCTCCATTGTTGGGATTGGTGTCCTAATTCTCCTGGAGTCTCGTAGTTTGTAAACATTGTACACATTGTTATGAATAAAATAAGAGTTATTTTATTTGCATTTACTCATATTTAATAAATAAAGATCCATGGTAATGGTATCTAAACTTAGGCATAAATATGAGATATACAAGTGAATCATGCCTTAAGTAATAACCTAAAAGGTTTGTAGTATAAGGATATAGGAGGGATACCTTATCCTGGTGACACTACGGATACGGTTCGCTCTGTAGAAGTTTACAAATGTTGTGAACTACTACAGATGGTCTGATCTTGACTATTCATGTGGAAACATGCAAGCGGGAGTGACCTATACAAACAGTTTGTATAAGACTGAACCATGAGATGATTATTCTCTTTATATAACGCCGTTGATACTTGAGACTTACATCTCACCTAAACGACCATAGGTGGCATGACCTTAATCCTGAGTGTTTTGGAAACTTCTCTTTGAGGACGGTTCTTTAATTAGTATGGGTAAGAGTGGCCATATTGTCAACTCAGAAAGCCTACCTTTTTGAGAATTTGTCTAATTAGGGAGTTGGGAACTCAGTTACACAAGATGAAATTCACTCATTCCCCGAAGCAGGGGTAAGTAGATAGATTGTTCCATTAAGGCTGATTCCGAGTCTTGAACATAGTGGTCACATCCTCTTATTGGAAGAGGGGACTCAGTCATAGTAGGACTATGACTTATGTTCATTAGAAGAATTAATTGTACTTAAGGAGTTAGATGTAACTATAGGGGCAAAAAGGTAAATTGGCCTAGCTACACTTATGAGCGATCTATGAAGTGTTATCGCACTGTTGATTGGTTGATGTGGACACAGAAATATATCTGTAATGAGGAGAGTGCAGCTGTCGGTCTTTAGTGGTGTGTCCAGCAGTTAATGGATGGTGGATCCCATGACTAAATAGTTTAGTCAGTTATTCACGTACCGTTGGAGCTTCAAGCTACAAGTCCATAAGGTCCCTTTGGTAGCTCAATGGGTTCAAGTTAAGAATCAGTTCTTGGGGTTGATTTGAAGTGTTCAAATTAACATGAGGAAATTAAATTATATATGGTATAATTGGTGTGATATATGAGATACATCAAGTGGAGGATTAATGTAAATATGATTTATGTTAAGTACCATAAAATAGAAAAAGAACTATGGTTTGTATGTTTAATGAGATGAAATATTAAAACTATAGGTTATAAATATAATATGGTAAGTTGGTTGTCATATTTATTTATAATAATATTAATTATTTGATAATTATATTTTTTTTCTGTAATAACTGATTGAGTGGGAGGTTATTGATGGTTTTGTGGTAAGCGTGAGATAAAAGAAAAAATATTTTCCTAAATTTAGAGAGTTACTTGATTCAAAAATTTTCTCACGGACAAGGTTATCAAGTGAAAATGTTTTACTAAGCAATAGTGTGCAGAGACTAAACGATTATAGACTTTGACTATACAATAGTTCATTCAGCTGATCGTAGCTAAATGATTGCGTGGCTTTGTCTATACGATAGGCTGCCATTTACTACACGACCGAGCACATCGTCTATACGATAAACAACTTCCTATCTCTCACTTGCTCGATCGTCTACACAATTTTTGTCCACTAGTATCTTCCTCTAACCAAGTCCATACTGAGCCTATAACTTCTAGATTCTCACACCAATAATACCAAGGTAAGAATTGTGGTGGTGTCCTCACTCAACTCGATTGATTTCGAGGAGTCGTTTGGCCGTTTGTTGTGTTCGTGCTAGTGATCGTGTTGTTCTAGTCGTTGTGTTCGAGAGTTGTTGTTGCTTGGAGACTGATCGAGTGAGTTTGAAGAATGTTTTACTCTATCCTTTGACTCTTTGTAAGCATGTTGTAATTTCGTGTTGTGCATGACCTGTTTGTTTCCGTTCTTGTACTGTAATTGTATATGTTAAATTTTGAATGGAATTTGGAACGATTCTTCCGCTGCTCATGGAAATCTTCATGTTTGATTTCCTTCATCCACATGAATTATCAGGATTAGATCATTTGTAACACTTTACAACAATTGTAATAATTACAAAACAGGTCGTATCAGTAGTATTACTAGGATAAGGCACCCAATCATATCCTTATACTACATACCTTTTAGGTTATTACTTAAAAGATTATTTACCTGTATGTCAATCACATACATGTTTACATTACATAAAATAACATTCGATTCTTTCTTTAATGGATTACTGCACATAAAACTAATCAACTATTGATTCAAATAACATATAACTATAAGGCTTTAAGGTATACATCCGAGTAGGTTTCTGCATAAATTCTTACAGAATCAGATGGATCAAGGAGTTTTGTTTTTTATAGTGATGCCTTCAAGAAAGGGTTAGGGTGCATGTTGATGCACCAAGGTAAACTGGTTGCTTATGCCTCTCATCAGTTGAAGAACCATGAAAGAAACTACCCTACACATGATTTAAAGTTGGCAGTAGTGGTTTTCACTTTAAAGATTTGGAGACATTATTTGTATAGAGAGAAGTTACGGATTTTCACAGACCATGAGAGCTTGAAATACTTCTTCACTCAGAAGAAATTAAATATGAGACAACGCAGATAGCTAGAGTTAGTGAAAGATTATGATTGTGAGATTCTGTATCATCCAGACAAGGTAAATGTAGTGACTAGTGGTAGATGCTCTAAGTAGAAAGATCGCCCATCCAGCAACTTTAATTACCACACAAAATCATCTATGTAAGAATTTTGAATGAGTTGAGAATGCAGTAGCAGTAGGGGAAGTCTCTATGTAGTTGGCACAATTGACGGTACAAACGACCTTAAGGCAGAAGAATATTGATGCACAATAAAGTGATCCTTACTTTGTTGGGAAATTATGCTTAATAGGGAAAGAACGAGACAATGAGTTCTCAGTATCTTTAGATCATGGTCTCCTTTATCAGGGACGTTTATGTGTGTCTGCTAACAATGACCTTAAGAATGAATGACAGAAGCTCACAGCTCCCCATTTTCAATACATCATGACAACACCAAAAGATGTTACTGGTGGTTTGATATGAAAAGAGAGATAGTTGAATTTGTCAGTAAGTGTTTAATGTATTAGTAGTTGAAGACCCTGAGACAGAAGCCAGCAGGTTTGCTATAGCCCTTGAGCGTACCAGAGTGGAAGTGGGAGAATGTGTCAATGGGTTTCATTGTTGGCTTGTCAAGGATAGTAAAAGGATATACGATGATATGGGTTATAGTGAATAGACTCACTAAGCTAGCGCATTTCATTTTAGGGAAGTCTATATATTCAATGAACAAGTGGGCACAGTTACACATGAAAGAGTGGTGGGATTACATGGAGTGTCGGTATCTATTGTGTTTGACAAAGACCCTCGTTTCACATCTAGTTTTTGAAAAAGTCTCTAGACAATGTTAGGTACTAGGTTGGGACTCTCTCTTGCATCTGGTAGAGTTTTCTTATAATTACAGTTATCAAGCTACTATTGCCATGTCGTTATTTGAAGCTTTGTATGGGAAGGGTTGCAGATTTTTTGTTTACAAGGATGAGCTTGGTGAATGAAAATTGGTAGGACCTAAGTTAGTGGAGATTATAAATGTAGTGATGCAAAAGATTAGAGCACATATGCAAATAGCTCAGAGCAGACAAACAAGTCACGACAATGGCAGGCCTAAAGACCTAGAATTCGAGGTAGGTGATAAGGTATTTTTTAAAGTAGCACCTATGAAGGGTGTTCTAAGGTTTAGTAAAAAAAAAAAGGGAAGGTCCTCGTATCATTGAGTCATTTGAGGTCTTGGAATGAATTGGCCCCATGGCTTATCGGTAGCATTGCTACCATCTCTCTCTACAGTTTATAATGTTTTTCATGTCTTCATGTTGAGGAAGTATATAATAGACCCATCTCATGTGATAGATTACAAGCCGTTGCATTTCAATGAGAACTTGAGTTATAAGGAGCAACCTAAGCAAATTTTGGTTCGAGAAGTTAAGATGTTGTGCAATAGGGAGATAGCACTAGTCAAAGTTCTTTGGTAAAGTCATCAGTTCGAGGAAGCAACTTAGGAGCGAGAAGACGAGATGAGGACTCAGGACCTAGAGTCTTTTCAGGATTAAAACTTTCGAGGACGAAAGTTTCTTAAGGAGGAAAGAATTTAACAACCCAATTTTGAGGTAATTTTTAATTTAATTTTCTTAAATTATTTTGTTATTATTTTTAGTTTTGAGGTTAAAATTTGATTTTTGAATTTGAAAAGGATTTAAATTGGAATTGGAATTTAATAAGGAAAAGGAAAGGGTTGTTAAATATGTGTGTGCGCGCTCGCGTGCCAAGGGTTTGAGAAAAGGAGAAAAAATTATATAAGTGAAGTACTCCTCATTAAGTGTGCAAGTAATAAAAAAATAAAAATAAAAGAAATTCTTTTGCCTTCTCTTCATGAACCCCAGTGCCGCTCTTCCCTCTGTGAAGCAGTGCTCACCGCGACTGCCCTGTTATGCCTACCTTCACTTGTCACTGGTTTGCAGCCGCTGTCAATCTTTGACCAACGTTCGTGTGTCATTGCCCGTGGGCCTAACCAGACAGGACACTATTCTTCCTCGATCTCCCTCCCTACCGATTTTCCATCGATGACAACCTTGTCACGTCAGACTTCCGTATCTTAGCCAACCACTCCAGCTGCCCCAACCATCTGCATTGTCCACCGATCACCAGTTGTGGCTCCTTCTCCTGTCACCAGATCTTGGAATTTTAGATGAGGTTCTTAAAGTTTTTGGATGAATCGTTGAGGTATATCCTATACCCATTATTTTGGTCTAAACTTGTTTTTAACCTACGTGTTTGACCGTAGATTCAAGCTAAGGTTGAAAACATGTTGTTCGGAATTTTGGAGATCGATTTTAGTGAAGGAAATCGAACACGAGGATTTTCATGAGCAGCGGAATAGATCATTCCAAATTACAATCATGTATGAATATTACAAATTACAGTCGTAAACAAAACAAGCGGTTATGCATTTAATATAGAAATTACAGCATGATAACTACAAATGAACAAGGAAAATGCTACGAACATTTGTAGACTTGTCTCCACGCTCCTTACTCACGAACGCTCGAGCACAACAACCTCAAACGCTCGAGCAACACGACCGCTACACAGCACGAACCCCGCGCACTGTCCTCTACGATCGCCTCGGTCACGAGCTCCCCAACAACACGAACAGCCTCCACAGAACCTCAACGATGTCGAGTTGAGTATGACATCACCAAGAAGGCTACCTTGGTATTCTTGATGTGAGAATCCAGTGGGTGGGTTCTATGTGGACTTTGAATGGGGCAGACAAAGGAGGAGACAACAATCGTGTACACAATTGGGCAAGTGGGAGATGATTAAAACCTATCCTATAGGTCGATTCCCAATCGTTTAGCAAAAGCTAAACGATCTTCTAGCAAAAGCTAAGTGATCGTTTAGCTCATCACTTAGTACCGTGTTTGTCGCTTACAAAACACTACACGATCATTTAGCTTGCTCAAGCTGTCACTTAGTAAATCAAATTTACTTGACAACTTTCGTTCCGTGAGATTCTTTTTCCGAGAGAAATCTCAAAACATTTTTGCCAAAACTTACTAAAATTAAAAAAATAATTTTTCTTTTTATCGGTTACCATGAACCACCAATAACCTTCCACTCAATTAGTTACTAGAGAAAAAGATTTAATTATCCAATAATTAATATTATTATAAATATAAATGATAACCAACTCATCATACTATATTTCTAACATATAGTTTTAATATTTCATCTCATGAAACATATAAACCATAGTTCTTTTTCTATTCCATGGTACTTAATGTAAATCTCATTTACATTAATCCTCCACTAGATGTATCTCATACATCATGCCGATTATATCATATATAATCAAAATACCTCTTGTCAATTTGAACATTTCAAATCAACACCAAAAACTGATCCTCAAATGAATGCATTGAGCTACCAAGGGATCTTATAGATCTATAGCTCAAAGCTCCAACGGTACGTGAATAACTGACTAAAATCTTTAGTCACGGGATCCACCATTCGTTAACTGCCAGACACTCCACTAAAGACCGACAGCTGAACTCTCCTTACCACAGATATATTATGTGTCCATCTTAACCAATTCGCAGTTCGACAACCCTTCACAGATCGCTCGTAAATACAACTCGGCTAATAACCGTTATGCCCATGTAGTTACATCTAACTCCTTAAGTACCACTAATCCCTCTAATGAACATAAGTCATAGTCCTACTATGACTGAGTCCTCTCTTCCAAAGAGAAGTTGTGGCCACTATGTTCAAGCCCCGGAATCAGCTTTTAAGGGAGCAATCTCTCTACTTATTCCTGCTTTGGGAAAAGGGTGAATTCCATCTTGTGGATTGAGTTCTCAGCTCTCAGATCAGACAAGTCCCTAAAAAGGTAGGCATGTTGTGAGGGTGGGTAGAGTCCAGTTATAATCGTTTTGGAGTTAAACTTGTACGTTTTTATGTGTTTTTTTTATATTTATGAGCATCAGGAATGTCGTAGGGGGTGAGTAGAGTTTGGTTATACTCGTTTTGTCGTTAAACTTGGAGTTTTTGTATGTTTATTATGGATGTTTATGAAGTTTGAGTGGGGGGTGGGTCGAGTTTGGTTTAGATTGTTTTGGGGGGAAAGTTTGAGTTTTTTTATGTGTTCGTTGATGTTTATGAAGTTTGAATGTTGTGGGGGTGGGTAGAGTTTGATTATAATCATTTTGGAGTTAAACTTGTAGGTTTTTGTGTATTTTTCTTTCATGTTTATGAGCATCAGGAATTTCATGAAGGGTGGGTAGAGTTTGATTATACTCGTTTTTCCGTTGAACTTGGAGTTTTTGTATATTTATGGATGTTTATGAAGTTTGAACGTGTTGTGGGGGGTAGGTCGAGTTTGGTTTAGATTTTTTTGGAGGGAAAGTTTGAGTTTTTTATGTGTTCGTAGATGTTTATGAAGTTTGAATGTTGTGGAGGTGAGTAGAGTTCGGTTATAATCGTTTTGGAGTTGAACTTGTAGGTTTTTGTGTGTTTTTTTGAAGTTGATGAGCGTCGGGAATGTCGTGGGGGGTGGGTAGAGTTTAGTTATACTCGTTTTGCTCATTTTGCCGTTGAATTTGGAGTTTTTATATGTTTATGGATGTTTATGAAGTTTGAACGTGTTGTGAAGGGTGGGTCAAGTTTGGTTTAGATTGTTTTGGAGGGGAAAGTTTGAGTTTTTTGTGTGTTCGTTCTTGTTTATGAAGTTTGAATATGTTGTGGGGGGTGGGTTAAGTTTCATGATACTCATTTTGGAGTTGAACTTGGAGTTTTTTGTTTGTTTTGAAAGTTTATGACATTTTAATGTTTTTTTTTATTGTAAGATGCTGTTCAGAGATGAGGTTGGACGATTGTTGAAGATGCTGTGTTTCAAACGTTTTCTTTTCTGTATTTCTGAAGACATATTTCAAGACGTTTTCATCTTATTTCTTTCATGTATTTCTGAAGACAAATTTCTTTTATAATCTATCTTGTAACTTTTCTTTTATTTGTTATAGTATAGACTTCGTTTTATTTGTATTATTTATTATGTGAATCTGTTTTAGTTGGTTAATGATGCTTTACAGGTTATTTAGATCAAATTTAAAAAAAATGCAAATTACAAGTTAAATAATTTTAAAAGTTAATATTCATCCATTGAAGCAACACCCAACGCAAAGAAGGTGAAGGAACTCTTATGAAAGAGAACCCATGAGCGGAAGCACGTTCAATCCAAATTCATTGTGACAGAATTATAAGCATTCACAAACATACAAAATAGTTATGCATTTAAAAACAAATTACGACATGCTTTCATAAATAAATACAAAAGGATGAGAGACTTACCTTTGAAGAACTTTTCTTCTGACTTTTTCTCGCTCTCGTGGAGTCTAGAACAACAACCTCTCGCTGTCTCTACGGTCGTCTACCCAATCGTCTGGTCAATTACGAACAACCTTTTTCACGAACAAGTAACCTCTCAGACACCACCACTCAGTAACCTTGGTATTCTCGAAGTGAGAATCTAGGAGGTATGGGCTCTGTTGAATTTGGTAGAGGTTTGGAAGAAACAACGATCGAACTCAATGACCAAGTAAGTGGGGGAGTATAGTGTCTATCGTATAGACTTTATGCTTCATCGTTTAGTAAAATTTCAGCAGGTACACGATTGTTTAAGAAATCAGATGTGATCATTTACACGATTGTTTAGTGAAGTTTGCTTGCCACACGATCGTGTAGTAAAAGGCTACACGATTGTTTAGATAATGGCGCGTGTACACGATCGTTTAGACAAACACTTGAAGGGTATCGTGCAGTCTCTCGTGAGATAAACGATAGGCAGTGTACTTAATGGAGCAATTCTCTTCCAAAATGAAAACATTTTTCATTTTATCCTTCAGTTATGAAAATTGAATATAACCTCTTATTTTTATGCACGGTTAAGGAGAAACCACCAACAATTATCTTATAATTGTTTTAATTATAAATAAATATAATAACTAACTTATCATATTATATTTATAACCTATAGTTTTAATATCACATCATATGCAATATTTAAACCATAGTCTTTTTCTCCTTTACTTGATATAAATTATATTTATATCAAATTCCTCCAAATGTATCTCATACATCATGTCAACTATATCATATATAATTGAACCAGTTTAATCATATCATATATAATCAAACTCCCTCTTGTCAATTTAAACACTTCAAACTGACCCAAAAACTTATTCTCAACTTGAATCCATTGAGCTACCAAGGGGACCTTATGAACATGTAGCTTGAAGCTTCAATGATACATGAATAACTGACTAAACTCTTTAGTCACGAAATCCATCATTTGTTAATTGTCGGACACTTCATTAAAGACCAACAGTTGTACTCTTCTCAGTACTGATATATTTTTGTATTCATCGGATAACCAGTCAATAGTACGATAACCCTTCACAGATGCTCATAAGTACAACTGAGTGAATTTACCGTTTTGCCCCTGTAGTTACATCTAATTTCTTAAGTACCACTGATCCCTCTAATGAACAATACATCATAGTCCTACTATGAGTGGACACCTCTCGAGCCATGAGAAAGTGTATGGCACCACATTGTTCAAGCCCCGGAATCAGCCCTTAAAGGAGCAATCTATCTATTTACCCCTACTTCGGCGAAAGAGTGAATTCCATCTTGTGTAGCTGAGTTTCCAGCTCCCTAATCAGACAAATTCCCAAAGTGGTAGGCTTGAGTCGACGATCTGGCCACCCGCACCCATACAAATCAAAGGACCGCCCTCAAAGGCAGGAGTTCTCAACTCACTCAGGATTAATGTCATGTTACCTATGGTCATCCTAGTGAAATGAAGTCTTTGTTATGAACGACGTTATATAACGAGACTAAACACTTCGTGGTCCGGTCTTATACAAACTCCTTTGTATAGGACACCCCCGTTCGCATGTCTCCACATGAATGATCAGGATTAGACCATCTATAGCACGTCACAACACTTGTAACTATCTATAAAGTGGGTCGCATTCGTAGTGTCACCAGGATAAGGTTTCCCTCCTATATCCATATACTATAGACCATTTTGGTTATCACTTAAGGCATGATCCACTTGCATGTCTCTATGCTTAAGTTACAAAGACAACCAGGGATCTTAGTTTATTGGTTTGTGGTAAATGCAAATAAAAATATCATGTTTCATAGACAACAGTGAAGAAAATATCTCATATTATTACATCACAAGAGTTTGTTCATACAAGTGTTTACAAACTACAGGTCCCTACGAGAATTTAGGGCATCAACCCCAACAAAAGGTACCGTCGGAAGTTCTTAGAACTCCCCACACGTTAGTGGGTCGTCGGGAGTTCCACTACTCCCGACGAATGGAAGAGTTGGTTGGGAGTTATGGAACTCCTCATGCACTAGTGGGCCGTCGGGAGTTCCATTAACACCTGACGCATAGAAGAGGCCGTCAGCAGTTAGTGGAACTCCTGACGACATACATTGCTCGTCGGGAGTTACCATAACTCCTGATGAACTATATCCGGCGTCGGGAGTTTGTGAACAACTTTCGATGGTCCCTTTTTGGCGTAAGGAGTTCTACTCCTGATGGATTTCTCCTGACAAAACTTCTTAACGACCATTACGTTGTCCAGAGAGGATCTCCTGACACTTTTTCCACCATTTTCCGGCGATTTCAAGCGTCAGGAGAATGTGATTTCTTGTAGTGCCACATTTGCATCGTTAATGAAATTTTCACAACCACTAACCTTGAAAATCATATAATAAAGAATACTTGCATTGGAAACTTAACATAGAAAGCCAAGTTTAATAAATTAGTCTTAAAGTGAAACAAAACAAAAAATAAATAAATACACAACACAATGCAAAAGTTGTCTCCCATTTTAACATTACACTTGAAACAAACCTGGGCAACTTAAAACTTATTAAATCCAAGACCTTAGCAGAGCAAACATATAAAGATGTAAACACAAGAAGAGAATTGTTGAAACAAATCAAGATTAACCTACAATAAAATTATGTAATCCAGCATGTGTAGCAACTTTCAGGCTTAGGCAACTTTGATTTGATAACCTAACAATAGAATTATGTTTGTGAGTGTTACTTGATTATGCCATCATACAATCACCTTTATTGTTCGCCATAAGATTAATAATCAAACATACATCCAAAAAAGAAAAAAAAGATTCTCTCAAAGTTTAATACACCTCTTCATTCACCTAAACTAAAAAGAATCAAGATAAATGCTAATTATCAAAGAATTAACTTGTCCAACAATAAATTTGGTCACAAGCTTATAAAAAACTAATAGCCCCCACCTCATCCAAACTTTCTCATTAACCCAAAATCCAAAGACAACTGTAAGTTTGTAACTTATAAGAATTCAAATAACTATAAAGATTCACAAAGGTACAAAGTAACAAATATAACTAACCTTAACTTCTTGAATCCCCCACCCACTAAAAAAGGTACAAACTTGATGTCATTTAAACTAATATCAATAAGTGCAAAATAGAACTTAATTGGTCAAATATATTTTTTTCTAATATACATAGCACTCATAGTATATAAACTGCAAAAGTTTCAATTTTTTTTCACCTGAATCGATGTTCACTTCAGACCGTTAACTTTGTAATTTAGGTCTTAAATTACAAGGCCATCTACTTCCAGAAATTGATTTTTTTTTTTTTTTTATCTTCATAAGGTTTTTTTCTTCGACATTTCACTTTTCAAATTCATGGTGTGTGAAAGAATTCTTGTATATGGCAATAGCTGTTAGTGATTGTCTGAACCTATTTTATTTGCTCAACTAGTCACAAATTGCGAAGCCAGAAAAAAAACCAATTATATAAATCAAATTGATAGCTACAGATCTAATAGTTAAACTCATAACAGTCAGATTAAAACAAAGAAAAATGGTGATAGAGCAGCAAACATTCAACATAAAAATTTATATTCGATTATAGCGCAATAAAAATGAAAAAAATTGGAGAAGAGATTTTCGAAATTGACCTTGTCACTCAAGGCAGCGCAAATAAAAAATGGTGGATTCACGACCTTTGACGTCGAGTCGACCCACGAAAAAGCCCACAGATAGATGGTTGAAACACAACGGGCGGAGGTGCTAAACAGATGAAAGGGTGAAGTAGAACGATAGGAAGAAGAAAGATGGCCAACAGTGGCAGCGCTGAAGACTACAGAGAAAGACAGGAGCTAGCTGGAGAACAGATCAACGGCAATGAAGAAGTCAGAACTTGTCGACGGTACTGAACGTTTTGACGATGAACGGAGTCGAGGCTGAAGGTGTATCAAGAGAGCTCACTACCAGTTAGTTTGTAGTTTATTATATGTACTTTAAGATTTCTGTTAAGTAGTTGCTGAGTTGTTTACTTTCTTTTCATAATGAGTCTCCTATATAAATTCATTAGGTTGATCACTTCACTATTCAATAAGAGACGCATTTTGTGATCAATCCTGTTATTGGTATTTTGTTTTTTTAGTTAAAATTCTTTCATGGTATCAGAGCCTTAAGTCTAAACGATTGATTTTTTTTCCTTCTCTTCTTCTCCGGCAAGTCTCTTCAGCCATGGATACTCCGATTAGAGATCAAGTCTCTTCTGAGGCAATCTCTTCTTCACCGCCACTCACAGTAATCAACCCTGGAAGTAAAATTACTACTCTGAAATTGGATGAAAGTAATTTTCTTTCATGGAAGCTTTAAATTACAACGACCCTGAAAGGGTATGGGCTTGAGCGTTTTATTGATCCAGAGTCCTTTGCTCCATCGAAGTTTCTATCGACTGATTCACCATCTTCTTCTTCAAGAATTCTTAATCTAGAATATGATTTCTGGGTACGGCAAGACAACCTCATTGTCTCTTGGCTTCTTGGCGCAATGTCGAAAGAAATTTTGTCTGAAATGCTGGATTGTTCTACATCTCAAGAGGTATGGAGTGTTCTTATCACACACTTTGCTTCACATAATATGGCTTGAGTTCTTGATTTAAAAGGAAAATCAGAGGCAATGAAGAAAGGCCGCATGAAGTTGGAGGAGTATTTTCAGAACAAAACCGTAGTTGATTCGTTAAAGGCAGTGGATCGATGTATCTCTCATGAAGATCACGTTATGCATATCCTAGCTGGTTTGGGACCTGAATACGACTCTACTATATCTATAATCACAGACAAGGATGAATATCCTTCTTTACAAAAGGTTTTTTTCTCAGTTGCTTGCTCAAGAAAATCGTGTTGAGAGACAGCTTAGTTAATGCAGATGGTTCTACCCCTTCAGTCAATCTAACCACACAAACTCCATCCAAACAGTCTTTTTCTTCTTCATTTCAACCCAATAATAATAATGTTGATGGTAATAGAAGAAGTAAGAATTCGAATGGGAAGCAAAACAAGAGATTTTGGAACAATAATGGTAAACCTCAATGCCAAGTTTATGGCAAGTTTAGATACACTGCTCTAAAGTATTATCTTCTTCTTGAGAAATGGCTTCATGGACCGAACTCAAGTAATAATATACAGAATACCTCTTCAAATCATCAAGGAAAAAAATATAGGGAATTCTTGTGTGAATTCTCTGTCTATACAAAATGATCTCAACAGGGAAAACTAGTGGTTTCCAGACTGCGGAGTTACTAATCACGTTACAAATGATGCATCTAATCTTACTTTTGGTACTGAATATCTTGGAGACAACAAAGTGGTTGTAGGCAATGGTGCAGGTTTGAATATTTCTCGTGTTGGGACTTCCTTTATTCAATCTTCTTTTCCTAATGCCTTTTCAAACATTGTTTTTCAGCTAAAAAATTTTCTTCATGTGCCTAAAATAACCAAAAATCTTATAAGTATCAGTCAGTTTGTTAAAGACAACCATGTTTACTTTGAATTTCACTCTAATGTTTGCTTTGTGAAGGATCTCCATGGCCAAACTCTTCTCAAAGGAAATCTTGTTAATGGATTCTATTGTTTTGCAATGGAAAAGGCTAAGTCCCAAAAGTTTCTCTCTAAGCATATGTCAATGCCTAAAGCTACTCAAGTTCTTCATGCAACGGACACAAAGTGTAATAGAAATCAATCATTTTCTCTTTCTTTACTAGAGATATGGCATAATAGATTAGGACATCCAAGCTTACCTACTGTCAAGTATGTTCTTCAATCAT
This sequence comes from Benincasa hispida, assembly GCF_009727055.1. NCBI lineage: Eukaryota > Viridiplantae > Streptophyta > Magnoliopsida > Cucurbitales > Cucurbitaceae > Benincasa > Benincasa hispida. The sequence goes on from NC_052359.1 coordinate 36,801,507, forward strand.
GTAATATTTCATATTCCAATAAAAATAAATTCTCTCTTTGTCATGATTGTGCAATAGGTAAAACTTATAACATTCCTTTTATCAATTCTCAAACCACTTATTCAAAACCCCTACAATTAGTTGTAATAGATATGTAGGGACCATCCTACCAAACTTCTAGGAATGGATTCAAATATTATATTAGTTTTGTTGATGTCTTTTCAAGATTTACATGGATTTACTTTCTTAGAACTAAAAATGAGGCTTTTAATGCTTTCCTATCTTTTAAACAAACTGAAGAAAAACTTGTAGGACACTCTATACTTCATCTTCAAACTGATGGCGGAGGTGAATTTCGTTCATTCACTCCTTATCTAAAATCTCAAGGTATTCAACATAGAATGACTTGTCCTCATACTTCCTAACAAAATGGTCTGGTAGAAAGAAAACATAGACACATTGTAGAAACTGGTTTGGCTTTGTTATCTCATTCATCTTTAACTCTTGAGTTTTAGGATGATGTCTTTTCCACTGCAGTGTATTTGATTAATAGACTCCCTACACATCAACGAACATCTCCTTTAGAGAAGATTTTTGGTATTAAACCTAACTATTCCTTTCTCAAAATGTTTGGTTGTCTATGTTATCCATCCTTGAGGCCTTATAACCAACATAAACTTGATCCTCGATCCACTCCATGCCTTTTCTTAGGGTATAACTCTCTTCACAAGGGCTATAAATGCTTGAGTCAATCAGGAAGGGTGTACATTTCAAGACATGTCCTCTTTGATGAGTCAAAGTTTCCTACTTCCTCTTTTCTTCACAATCATACATCAATGTCTTATCCACCAGCCTTTGCTTCAAAACCCGCTATTATACATCACCATTAACCATTAAATCGCCAGTCAGATTCGTCTGTCCTTTGTCCTATCATCACTGCTTTTCCCAATAGACCTGCGATAACATCCGATTATCCATTGACTAATGACCATCCTATTGACTCATGTTTAAATCCATCATCTAGCAGTTCTTCGTCTGCACCCTCCGATTCTCCCATTTCTTCTTCTCTTCATAATGATCATTCCTTACCTGAGGTGTCTTCCATACCTCCTATTTTAAACTCATCTTCACATTCTGAGCACCCTATCTTAAATGTCCCACATGATCATGAACGATCATTCACCCCTACACCTCTGTCGAATTCTTCCTTGGTTGTTAATCAACATCCAATGGTTACTCGAAGCAAGAATGAGATTCTTAAACCTAAAGTACTTGTTGTGGAGTATCTAGACGAGGAGCCTCTGAATGTTAAAGCAGCCTTTACGATGTCCTCATTGGGTTCAAGCCATGACAGAAGAGTATAAGGCTGTGATTACTAATGGTAAATGGTCATTAGAGTCTCAACCATTTGATAAAAAGGTCATTGCATGCAAATGAGTTTTCAAAATAAGATGGAATTTAGATGGCTCTATTGCTTGGTATAAAGCACGGTTAGTTGCTCAAGGGTATAATCAAGTTGTTGATCTTGATTATACATAAACTTTTAGTCTGGTTATAAAACCTATCATCATTTGTGTGTTGTTTACTCTAGTGTTGCATTATGGGTGGAATCTGAGATAAGTTGATATTAACAATGCCTTTCTTCATGGTATATTAGAAGATGAAGTGTACATGACTCAACCACCAGGAATGATTGATAAGTCAGCTTCTATCAAGGTTTGTAAACTAAAGAAAGCACTTTATGGTTTAAAGCAGGCACCTTGTGCTTGGTTTGAGCGTTTAACATCCTTTCTTCATCAGCAAAGGTCTAAAAAATCTAAGGTTGATTCTTCTCTGCTTATTTACAACAAAAATGAGGTATTTTACTATATTCTCATCTATGTTGATGATATTGTTATTACTGGAAGTTCTTCATCTATGATTGATAGACTGATTTCTGACTTGAACAACAATTTTTCTCTTAAAAATTTAGGTTTGTTGAATTATTTTTTGGGTGTTGAGGTATCTTATCCTGAGTCTGGTGGTTTATTTCTGTCACAAAAGAAATATGTAGTTGATCTGTTACATAAAGCACAAATGCAATTTGCCAATGTTACATAAAGCACAAATGTATCTGGTGTTTTATCGACTTTTCATGGTGAAAGGTTTGCTAATGTAAGGTTGTATAGGAGTATAGTTGGAGCATTACAATATGTCACCTTAATAAGACCAGAAATATCTTACAGTGTGAATAAAGTTTGTCAATTTATGCATTCTCTAAATCATTTTCATTGGCAAGCTGTCAAGCGTATTCTAAGGTACTTAGCAGGAACACTTGAGCAAGGATTATTATTTCAGAAGCCAAAAGATTTGACTATTCAAGGTTTTGTTGATGCTGACTAGGCCTCGGATCCGAATGATTGAAAATCAACTCCTGGTGTTTGTGTATATTTTGGAGGCAACTTGATTCAATGGGCTTCAAAGAAACAAACGATCATTTCCCGATCAAGTACTGAAGCTGAATACAGAAGTTTGGCTCTTGCTACATCAGAATTAGTATGGCTACATTCCTTGTTCACCAACTTGCATGTTACTCTATCACAACCTCCAACTTTATGGTGTGATAATTTGAGTGTTGTCCACTTAAGTGCAAATCCAATTCTTCATTCTCGTACAAAACATGTTGAGATTGACGTTTATTTTGTTTGAGATCTTGTGCAACAAAGGAAGATCAGAGTCCAACATCTTTTAGCCTGTGCTCAAATTGCAGATGTTTTCATCAAGCCATTATCTCCTGGACAAGCTTAATGTGTGTTCTTCTCAACACATAGGCTTGAGAGTGGGGGGGTTATCAAGAGAGCTAACAGTTAGTTTGTTTGTAGTTTATTATGATTGTTGCAACTAATTTCATCTACTTTAAGATTTTGGTTAAGTAGTTGCTGAGTTTTTTTTATTTTCTTTTCATAACGAGTCTTCTATATAAACTCATTATGTTGATCACTTCATTATTCAATAAGAGATGCATTTTGTGATCAATCCCTGTTATTACTTCCTCTTCTTCTTCTCTGGTGGACGAACTCGAAGAAAATCTTTTATTCTTTATTCTTGTTCTGCTGATGATGCTCGCGACTTTTCTCTAACCAACTTCAGCAAAACCAAAGTTGATAAACTAAAGAAAGCAAGAGAGAGACCGTGACCAAGAAAGAGTGAGACCGTGACTGAGTGTGAGAGAGAACGAGATTGAGACCGAGAGCGAGCGAGACCAAGACCGAGAGGGAGATAGAGCGAGAGAGAGAAGGGGAGAGAGAGAGAGAAAGAGAGAAAGAGACAGAGAGCGAGAATTGGTCCAAGAGAAAGCAAGAGAGACAGAAAGAAGAGAGAGTGAGTGAGAAAGAGAGAGAGAGCGAGAAAGAGAGAAAGCGAGACCAAGCGAGAGCGAGATGCTTTTCCATGTGCGCACGAATGTATTTTGGTAATTTCACCTGAATTTGACATCATTAAAGGGCCATTCAACATTTTTCCAAAAAATTGGGTCATTTGAAATTTTCGACACAATTTTTGGATCATCTATACAAATTCCCAAAATCAAAGGGGCAGAAGGGAGTTAGGTGGTTGCAACTTTGATCTTTAATTTAGGGTTTCACCCTATTTTATCTAAAATAAAGATCATAATTAATAATTTACCCTATTTAATGGCAGTTAATAAATGTCATAAACTAGTAACATTTAAAAAATGACATAGATGAACAAAAAATTGAAACCTCCGTTTTTTTCTGCAAAAAAAAAAAAAAAAAACACGCATTTTACCATTTATGACATTTTTCTTCTCCCCTCTTAATCTGACTATAGAAATGTGTCATGGTAGCTTAATTTTCTTCTAATAGTGCCACCTTTTCTTGGTTCATCAGGTTCTCTCCTTCTTAATCTTTGGTCTATCGAGAGCTCTTCTAAGATGAGGTGGATTGATAATCATGAAATTTGTACTCGGTCACAAGTTTAAACCATTGCTTGGATAAATAAGAGGTTCATAACATGCAATATATGTTTTCTTTTTATAACAATCATCAACATATGTCTCAACTCATAGAAAATACAACTGATACCATGTTCACATGGTAATCTAAGGAGATCCCATTTTCTAACACTACAATTTCTTGCATCTAAGGTCTACAACAAACTTTTTCTAATCATCCTTGCCTTAAATTTCATATCACCAAGCCATGTAGATGCCTAATTCCTACTTTGCAGCTTCTCACTCTCAATCTTCTTTTTAATTTCTCCTTGAAACTTTTCAATTTTATGTCTATCATTTTAAAATCTTCTCGTTAGATAAGTTTTAATCCATTCACATAGAGAAACAGTTAGTTCATCTCTCATTTCTAAAGAATTAATTTGTCTCTAGATTCTAGGATTGTAGCATTTAGAAACTATCAATAACTCAATTATACACTTGAAACATAACTCCAACTAAACTATACACCTCGGATATAGACCTCCTAACTCTACAAATATATTAACTTCATACTTCATAACTCAATTCAATATCTCAAACAGTTCCATAATGATAAAAATTTAACCATCAAACTTATACAATTGTTAAAGATCCTCAAACTTACAAACTTCTGAAGATTTAACCCTTAAGCATTTAAAAAAATAAGTTTGTAATTAGTTACATAATTGTTGAAACTGATTGTGATTTCTCATATGTTGTCCAATTTCAACTTCCACAAACCGATGAAGGTAGAATTCACACAAAAACACTTGAAGAGTATACCAACTGAACCCAATCTCTCTATGTTTGTTCCTATTTTTCTTTCAAGGTATAAGAAATTTCTCTCTCTCTCTCTCTCTCTGTTTCTCTTAGAGTTTTTTTTTTTTTTTTTTTAATATTGTGATTAGGAAAACAATTTAGGAAAATATAGTGGTTTTGAAACTATTTAGAAATCTATGGTTGTTTTGGAGTTTTCAAGGAGGGGATTTTGACGGCATGTCGAAAATTAAAGAAGAGATCAAGGGTTTGACCCTCGACCTAAAGAAAATTGAGAAGAGGATGGGGGTTCAACCCTCGACCTGTCGAAAACTAAAGAAGATCTATAAGGGAAGAGGAGAAAATTTGAAAATCGTTTAGTAATTATACACGATCGCACACAATTTTTTAGTAAAATTACTATGCGATTGTTTAGTAATTCTTTATTAACATAACAATAGGTGAAAACTTCTAGAAAGAACAAGTGAACGATGAATTTGTTTTTATTAGACGATAGAAATCAAACAAGATTAGTCGGTCAATTACGAGACGCTAAATGATCATTTACAATCTCTCTACGATTGCTCAGTATGACTAAACGATCGCTTATTAAATCCTCTGTGATCGGCTACAAACTTCTACACAATCGCTTAACTATTACTATTACACGATCGCCTTCTTAGAACTTATACGATTGCATGCCTTTTACTATACGATCATATACAAAGTGCTACATGATCGCTGAGCTTTACTACAAGATCACCTAGTCAAAGTAGACGATGAGCGGCACGCTGCGATGGCCTCTCCATGACAGTGTCTTTCGAACTCCCACTCTCGAGAGCTCTCTTTCCTCACTACACTATCGCCCATAAAATTCTACACGATCGCTTAGCTATTACAATTAGACGATCGCCTTCTCAAAACCTATATGGTCGCCTACCTTTTACTATACGATCGTGTACCAAGTGCTACACGATCGCTGAGCTATACTACACGCTCGCCTAGTGGAAGTACATGATGAGCGGCATGCTGTGATGGCCTCTCAAGAGCTCTCTTTCGTCACTAGACAATCACCCACAAACTCTTACACGATATCTTAGCTATTATCATTAGACGATTGCCTTCTCAAAACCTATACGATTGCCTATCTTTTACTATACGATCATATACCAAATGCTACACGATCGCTAGGCTTTACTACACGATCGGATAGTTGAGGTACATGATGAGCGGTATGCTGTGATGGCCTCTTGAGAGCTTTACTTCCTTACTACATGATCGCCCACAAACTCCTACACGATCGCTTAGCTATTACAATTAGACGATCGCCTTCTCAAAACCTATACGATCGCCTACCTTTTACTATACGAACGTGTACCAAAAGCTCACGATCACTAAGCTTTACTAAACGATCGTTGAGCTATACTACATGATTTTCTAGTGGAAACACACGATGAGCGGCATACTGCGATGGCCTCTCGAGAGCTCTCTTTCCCTACTACATGATCGCCCACAAACTCTTACACGATCGCTTAGCTATTACAATTAGACGATCGCTTTCTCAAAACCTATACGATCGCCTACCTTTTACTATACAATTGTGTACCAAGTGCTACACGATCGCTAAGCTTTACTATACGATCGCTGAGCTATACTACACGATCACCTAGTGGACATACGATGAGCGGCATGCTGCGATGGCCTCTTGAGAGCTCTTTTTCCTCACTACACGATCACCCACAAACTTCTACACGATCTCTTAGCTATTATAATTAGACGATCGCCTTCTCAAAACCTATACGATCGCCCATAAACTCATACACGATCTTTTAGCTATTACAATTAGATGATCGCCTTCTCAAAACCAATACGATCGCCTAACTTTTACTATACGATCGTATACCAAATACTACAGGATCGCTAAGCTTTACTACACGATCGCATAGTTGAAGTACGCGATGAGCGGTATGCTGCGATGGCCTCTTGAGAGATCTCTTTCCTCACTACACGATCACCCACAAACTCCTACATGATCGCTTAGATATTACAATTAGATGATCGCATTCTAAAACCTATACGATCACCTACATTTTACTATACGATCGTATACCAAATGTTACGCGATCGCTAAGCTTTACTACACGATCGCATAGTTGAAGTATACGATGAGTGGTATGCTACGATGGCCTCTCGAGAGCTCCTTTTCCTCACTACACCATCGCCCACAAACTTCTACACGATCGCTTAGCTATTACAATTAAACGATCGTCTTCTTAAAACCTATACGATCGCTTACCTTTTACTATACGATCATGTACCAAGTGCTACACGATCGCTAAGCTTTACTACACGCTCGCTGAGCTATACTACACGATCGCCTAGTGGAAATACACAATGAGCGACATGCTGCGATGGCCTCTCGAGAGCTCTCTTTCCTCACTACACGATCGCCCACAAACTCCTACACGATCACTTAGCTATTATAATTAGACGATCATCTTCTCAAAACCTATACGATTGCCTAACTTTTACTATATGATCGTATACCAAATGCTACACGATCGCTAAGCTTTACTATACGATCGCATAGTTGAAGTACACGATGAGCAGCATGCTCCGATGGCCTCTCGAGAGCTCTCTTTCCTCACTACATGATCGCCCACAAACTTCTACATGATCGCTTAGCTATTACCATTAGACGATCGCCTTCTCAAAAGCTATACGATCACCTACCTTCTACTATACGATCGTATACCAAATACTACACGATCACATAGTTAAAGTACACGATGAGCGGCATGCTGCGATAGCTTCTCGAGAGCTCTCTTTCCTCACTACACGATCGCCCACAAACTCTTACACGATCGTTTAGCTATTACAATTAGACGATCGCCTTTTCAAAACCTATACGATCACCTACCTTTTACTATATGATCGTTTACCAAGTGCTACACGATCATTAAGCTTTACTACACGATCGCTGAGCTATACTACATGATCACCTAATAGAAGTACACGATAAGCGGAACGCTGCGATGGCCTCTCGAGTGCTCTCTTTTCTCTCTACATGATCGCCCACAAACTCCTACACAGTCGCTTAGCTATTACAATTAGACGATCGCCTTCTCAAAACCTATACGATAGCCTACCTCTTACTATATGATCGTGTACCAATTGCTACATGATCGCTAAGCTTTACTATACGATTGGTGAGCTATACTACACGATCACCTAGTGGAAGTACACGATGAGCGACATGCTGCGAAGGCTTCTCGAGAGCTCTCTTTCCTCACTACACAATCGCCCACAAACTTCTACACGACCGCTTAGCTATTACAATTAGACGACTGCCTTCTCAAAACCTATATGATCGCCTACCTTTTATTATATGATCGTGTACCAAGTGCTACACGATCACTAATCTTTACTACACGATCGCTGACCTATACTACACGATTGCCTAGTGGAAATACACGATGAGCGGCACGCTGCGATGGCCTCTCGAGAGCTCTCTTTCCTCACTACACAATCGTCCACAAACTTCTACATGATCACTTAGCTATTACAATTAGACGATCGCTTAATTAAGTTGTACATTATTCTTTTAATTAAGTTGTACATTACTTAATTGAGAAATAAATAATCTTTTTATCATGTATATTTAATTAAGTGTAGATACTTTTATTGTATATTCAATTTTTTTTATTATAATTTATAAAGTTGTACATTATTCTTTTAATTAAGTTGTACATTATTTAATTGAGAAATAAATCATCTTTTTATCATATATATTTAATTAAGTTTGGATACTTTTATTGTATATTCATTTTTTTATTATAATTTATAAAGTTGTACATTATTCTTTTAATTAAGCTGTACATTATTCTTTTAATTAAATTGTACATTATTTTTCTAATTGAGAAATAAATATTTTTTTTCTTTCAGATCATGACTTTAAACCTAGGACCAGTTGATCCCGATGTTTTGTACGACCAGTCCATTCATCGATCATCTGTTGTATGGCGAGATCGTACTACTGGAGAAATATCTTGCAGGTGTCGAGAGGCAGTTCTCCAACACATTATCCCATTCCACCCTCGAATACTACAGCTGTTGCGCACATTTTGATTCTATGGGATTGCTAGATTGGGATTTATTCAGTTGAACTGGTATCTGATCACAGCCTTGGTCGAGAGATGGAAGCCTGAGATGTATACATTTCATATGTCTGTTGGAGAGTGCACTATCACTCTACAAGACATAGAAGTATTGTTGAGGTTACCTGTTGACGGTGAGCCGGTCACCGTAGTGATGTACGATGACTGGTCACAAGTTTGTCAACTGTACCTTGGTGTGACCCCACCTGCCGACAAAATTAAAGGATCGAGGTTAAGTTTGGTATGGTTAGGAACACAATTCCGTGAGCTCGCAAATGATGCAGAAGAGAAAATCGTCATAAGATATGTGCGAGCATATATACTACAAATGATGGGTGGATGTTTGTTTTCCGACAAATCAAGTCATTTTGTTTACTTGATGTTCCTGCCACTATTAGCTAACGTCTATGATGCGAGGCGATATTTGTGGGGTGGAACATGTTTGGCATGGTTGTATAGACAACTATGAAATGCAACAAGACCTGAAGTTCGTGAGATAGCTGGGCCTCTTATACTTTTGTAACTATGGGCTTGGGAGCGATTTCCAACAATGGCTCCACAGCTACAACATGTTAATGACGCTCAGTTAGCTGGATGAGCCTACGGTTCTCGGTATGTTATTTTAATTCAATTTAATTTTTATATCACTGATTTAGTTAATTTAGATTCTAAATTATCAATTTAAAAATTTAGGTGGAGAGATAAATTTTGTGTGACTAGGACAACCACACATATAGTCAGCCAGTATAGAGACATGTTTGATCGCTTCAACCTGATCAGGTACATTATACTGAACATAATTGATTATTTTATACACATTTTTATTGTATTTGTCTTTAATGTTCTCCAATATAATATTTTGTGTTTCAGGTTATTTAGGAGCCGTACAAAATTATTATGCATACTTTGCCCAATTTCTGTATGAATGGTCAAAACATATGGCAGACAATGAGTCCTCTCATTGTTTTCACATTGGTGAGTGACATCTTCTTGACAGGGTGATGAGACAATTCGGTTTTCAGCAGGATGTCCCATCGCCTTGTAATACTGAACCCTACTGCATGATATCGACTTAACGACTGTAAATTGGTCCGAAAAAATTGCACATTTTGGTAGTGCGATAGCACTATCGTGCAAGGTTTATTGCAGTGGGGATTTCTATTAAACAGTTTGACAGGGATGTCACTCAAGACTACATTCATTGGTATAATAATATCACAAGGCGCTATGTCACTCGTCCGGGAGCAGCTATGGGACATCTAGTAAATGAATGAATATTATCTAATTATTTTTAATTTAAATTTATTTTAAATATTATCTAATTGTTTTATAATTCATAGAGATCGAACAATAGTAGACTCCGTGATGTTGCAAATGATTCGAACCAGATTCTTGCTATATGTAGTGGCAACCAAAGCTATATGGAGGAGATACATTATATGTACGATATACCTATTGTTCCTCCACCAGCTCTTAGACATAGAGGACCTGTACGGGAAGAGGATGAGTTTGATGAGGTTGCCCATAATGTGGAAGAGTTGCCTCTTGTGATGCAGACGTAGAGTCAAACTGATTATGTTTGTCCGATGATGATGATGCCAACATTTGGTTCAGGACATTATTGACTCAGAGGCTGGTCCTTCGTCTTCATCACGTACATGGACATGGTTGGGGTCGTGGAGAAGCATAATGAATATTTATATCATGAAACGCCTGTAGAGGTACCAGAGTAACATCAAAGAAAAACTGAGCAACCTCAATTTGAAGTCGACGACGAAAAACCAGCTCGAAATCGACGATGTTCGCCTTGTGGGACACATTGAAATTGTTAAATTATTTTTATATAAATGAAATATTTTAATTTACACTTTTTTATTTTTATGAGATATTATTTTTTTAATTTGTTCTTTTTAGAGTTAAGTTAAATAAAATAATAAAATAATAAAATAATAAAATATTTTTAGAAATTATTTTTATAAAATGGAAAATTAAAAAAAAAGGTAAAGGTCGAGTGTTGAAAATTCGACCTAGGTTGGTCGAATTTTCAACCCTCGACCTTTTTAAAAAAAAAGTACAATATTTTTATAAATTATTTTCAAAACTACTATATTATTTTAATTTTCCCATTTCTCTCGCTATTTCTCTATTTCTCTCTTTGTTTTTTCGAAAACCATAGAAAAAAAACAAAAACAAAAAACAAAATAGTTATCATGTCTTTACGTTATAAACTTATTTTCTTTTCGTAGAAAGAATGTTGGTTACTACAACTATTTTAATTTTATTATTTTTTTACATAACCTCTATAGAAAAATTATTTTAAATGACAAAACTGTTAAAAATATTTACAATTAATAGTAAAATATCACACTCTATATGTGATAGATAACAATAGATAGCAATAGACTATTACATGTGTCTATCTATGTCATGATAGACATATATAGTAATGTATCGCAGTCTATTGCGGTTTATCATAGATAGACTATCATATTTTGCTATTTGTTGTAAATATTTTAGTTCATCTTCCTATATTTGAAAACAACCCTAACCTATAACTGTTTTTATTAGGGTTAAATTATAGACTTAATCACTAAGTTTTCATGCTTGTGTCTGATAGGTCATTGAATTTTCAATTTTGTACCTAATAGGTCATTAGTATTCTCAACGCTTTGAAAAAAAAATAAGGTATCTATTAGACAAAAAATTGAAAATTAAATAATTTATTGAATGCAAATTGAAAGTTTAAAGGATTTGTTAGACACTATTTAAAGTTAATTGACTTAGTAGATACAAAATTAAAAGTTTAAAGACTTGCTATAAACTTTTTGAAGTTCACAAAGACTTATTAGGCACAAACCTAAATATATTATTCAACGTATTTTGAGTAACTTTTTCACTTGAGATTTAGCAAATATGCTACTAACCATATATTTATTCAGGAAATCCATGCTCTAGAGTGACATCAATTCCAGGAAATCTAACGGAATCACTTCATAAACTATAATTATCAATAACTACCTAGAGCCTATAAACTCTTATACTATTACAACCTCTCCACAACATAATAATAACTACTTAGGGACATGCTCTCTACAATCCTCCTTACAAGTAATATAACATGCTAGATAAAAATAAAGGTATAGCACCATAAGCAACTATTTCATAAATATATTGATACATAAAGTTACTTTACTATTCACAACATCAGGAGACTCCTCTGCCTCTTGGTGGGTCACTTTGTAAAACCTGCCCTGCCGCTGAGGTCGTCCTGCTCCCTTTCTCGTTTTTCTTCTCTTGAATCCCTTCCTTGGGCTTCTGAGCCACTAGGCTGTTCTACCATCTGTAAAGTCATTATGTGTTCTGTCTGAACTCCTTGACCTAGCTGGGGCATTCCTTCTTGAAATGTCCTGCCTAGCTGGGGCAAGGGAAACATACGTTTTTTCCTCTATAACATGTCCTCCCTCGATGATGCTTACCACAATTCATACATAAGGGTTTCTTACCTGTACTAGCTACTAGCCCAGTAGGATGCCAAAACCTTGATCTATCACCCATACTGACTGTAAGTCTTGGCTTCTTCCTTCCTACACCATACTGACTTGTAGCTCTCTGTCCTTTATCAATACCTATTAGGTTTTTCTCAATACCGTACTTCCTTTCCAAATTCGCCAAAATGGATTTGACATTTTCTGCCAACCTCTTGGTGATCCTGTTAAATATTCTATCCTCTAACTGAGGATCTGTTCCTGTTTGCGGAATCCTCGACTCCCCGTCTGAAGTCGTTTCCTGAGTTATCGAGTCTTTACCTTTCCGTTCACTAAAATCTGGATTCCCTCGAATATCGGAACTTCTAAAGGTAGGGTCAAGGTCCCCATCTGCTGTCTGACTACTCTACATGCCACTTCTTAGCATCATTTTCTAATTATGTAATACACATGTTAGGAACTTACGTTAAGGGACCTAGACTTATGCATGAACTCGTTTTTTCCCCCAAAATCTTATGCTCTGATACCAATTTGTCACATCCCCTCCCAGATTACCCTTCTTAATCCAGAAGTGAATTTGACGACAGTAGTTACCAAACCTTTTGTGGCACTTACTGCCTAACTAATATCTTTAATCTGCTTAGATCCTTGGAATACATATATAACATTCACCAAACTAATTAAACTTTAAAAAATAATCTCAGAACACCAGGAATCAACAACAACATAATTACATCATATTAACACATATAGAGTTCAGCGGTCCCAATATACTTTACTAGTCCCTAATATGAGCAACACATATGTATAGACATTTACAGAGTAAACACCTAAAATTTCTCTCTATACTTTGGACTTTTAACTAGAGTCCTTGAGTGGCAGAGCAGGATGACAGCTAACCTCTGGGGAGATGACCACTACTTGGGAAAAGAAAAACATTTGAAAGAATGAGCTACTCGCCCAGTAAGTGACTTAATAAAAACATAAATCTCATGCTTAAACTGAAAGCTCGAAAACATAATACTGGAACTAAAATATGCCAAGCAACCATGTACATAAAACATTTAAAACCATTGTATCTAAAACCTGAATCTTAGTTGAGAATGAACATCCATCGCTCTAATTCCCAACGCCAAGCCATGGCCAGATGAGACCCTTACTTCGATCTCTTCATATTGAACTATGGCTAGGAGAGACCCCTACGTCGATCTCTTTAAATATACTGATGGGCATCTCAAGCAACTTCTTCTAAACATAAACATTAATAACTACTCTTAAACACCATTAAACATCATTATTCTCTAGTTGAGAACGAGCATACATCACTCTAGCTCCCAACGTCTGTTACCGGCCAAGAGACCCATACTTCAGCCTCCCTTTGTTGGTATATGGCCTAAGAGACCCATACTTCGACCTCTCATTCAGAACTACCTACGTGCACGTGGAGTTTTCTAAGTACCGTCAACACCTTAGGTACATTTACTCAGATACCTTCCTTACCTTCAGTATCTGGCCCACTTAAGCTGTCAAGTTCTCGAAGTGCATTAAAAAAAATAGTTTTCAAATATAGCATAGAAATCTCTTTAGGATACCTTCCCTACCTTCAGTATCCTTTTTCATTGTGTTTAGGAATACCAACGCATATACTTTGACAACCTTAGGTATTTAAAATATAGTACATCAAGCTTCATTCAACCTTAGCTATAATCCTAACGCATGCTTCATACTTTGTAAACTAAGTTGGCTTAAATCATGTTGAACTAGCATGTAAAAACCATTAGCATATGTTAGACATGGTAAACATACTTGGAAAACTCATACATTAGTAAACATCATGCGTTGGTCATGCTTTCAATCATAGAAATAAGTTGTTTGCAATCACATAAAACTTAGCATGAGAATAATAGTGCAAAGCATAAACTTTATCATTTAGAAACATTAGTCACTCACAGCTCGTTGGGGCTCTTAAACGGTTTATATGCCTCTTCTAGATCTTTTTAGCCTGAAAGGACATAATCCATGGTTAGATTCCTTAGAAGTCTCAACAAAATGCTTCAGGTAGCTCGCTTACGAATGAAAATTTCATCAACAAAACAACATTACTAGTAAGATGATCATCATGAGCGAGATCATCGTCATTAGCGAAACTTACCACTTTCAGCGAGATTTGTGACTTTTCCAGCAGGATTTGTGACTTCAAGCCAGATTTGTAACTTTCCAACGAGATTTGCATCCTTAGTGAGATCCTCTTCCTCCTTTACTCACTCTTGCTCTTGCTCATTTCTTATCTCTCGCTCACTCTCACTCATTTTCTTATCTCTCGCTCACTCTCGCTCATTTTCTTATCTCTCGCTCGCTCTCGTTCACTATGGTGAGCTGCCTGCTTAATCTTCCCAAGCAGCTGCCTGCTTACGCACCGATTCCCTATTCCAACTTCAAAAATTCATAACTCAAAATCCAGAACTTTTTTTAAGAAACTTTCTTCTACAAACTTGTTTAGAATTGAGTTTCTTACCTTAAAATATCGGCCCCAAATTCCTTATAATTTGGATTGAAGCTTCCAATCTTCACTTCGAGCCTTGATTAATCCGAGAATCTGCCTCTTCTGCAAATTCTTCACTTTTTGCTATTCTCCATGTGAGATCTTTCTCCGGAAAAACAATCTCAAAAACACGATTCTCCCAGCTTTCGAACGGCACCAATCTCACTTAATTTTCTCAAGTCATTTTCCAAAACCGAGCTTTTGAAGTTCCTCTCCCTTTTATACTTCCTTCTGCCTCTCCTGTTCAAGGGTTAAATTGCCACCTTATCTAGCACTTAGTGCTTCCGACCAATTCCCATTAGTGAGTTTATTTAATTAATTTATTTTTCCTTCCCTTCCTTCATAACCCACGTTAGGCCTTCACCTCATAATATAAATTTAGCGTGCATCACATACTCCATCGTCTAACACCCAGTGCCTATCGTCTAATGCCCAGCGCCTATCGTCTAGCTTCCAGCGTCTATCGTCTAGCATTGAACGTCTATCATCTAGCATTCAATGTCTATCATCTAGCGCTTGTCGTGCAGCTCATCGTCTAGCGCTGATGCCGATTGTGCAGTGCCAACGCCTCATCGCTTAACGCTATTGTTTAGCGAGATCCTTCGTATCGTCTAGCGCCCAGCGTCCCAATCGTATAGTGCCGCTCATCTACTACAGATTGTCCAACGCCTTTGCTCACAAACACTTGAGGCTACCGCAAGCCTTATCAACACATCATGCCTTTCACCCATGCGTTCATCCTTAGTACCAACACATAGTTTACCATTGCCTTCAACACTTAACCTCTACAAGCCTTGGTTGCTACACAGGCAACCCCATGCATCCACATTTCTCCATCAATGCATGCCTATACTTTGCTTCCATACTTAGCCAATTTTCACTTGTTATATTATCTAAAACTCACCATTGACTAAGTATTTCTAACACTTAGTATTTTCTTCCTCCATCTGCCTACTTTCTTTCCCTTCTTTCATAATTTTATTTAACATGCTTGTTACTCACTTATGTACGAAAAATGGAGTATGGGGTTTACAGTTACCTCCCCTGTAAAGAAATTTCGTTCTCGAAATTTTCTCGGACTTACTTATAACTTGAGTTTCACTACATCTTTTGGTTGTAAACTTTACAACCTTCTTCTTTTCTTTCCTCTTAATTTCTTTCTCTTTTACTACGTTTCTGCTGCGCTACTCTAATATTAACTTTGTCCATATTAAATAATACTAGTACGTATGAACAACTTGGTCATAATAGTTCACTGTATTTGTTACATCCTCTTGTGACTCTTCCATTCTCCACAGAGTCATAGTATTCATTTATTACTAGGGTGGTCCTTTTCTATTTCCTAACAATACCACTGAAACAAAAATTTCAAAGTATAAGATCATAAGAATATTTTAACCCATGTACAAAATTATAAACAAATTCACGATTTTTTTTAAATAATGTTATTTTAATATTTATTGACAAAAAGAAGGTTGGGTTGAAACTATTGACAAAAATAAGGTTGTGAAATCGTGGACGGGGTCCACGAGTTTTGAGTCAGCACATAAATCGTGTACCCCATCCACGATTTAACGTCATTGTTCGTTGCTATCATGATTCGCTTTAGGAGTGTATTGTATAAAATAAATTGGAAGAATAAGTTCTAAGTATAAGTGATGCGTTGATGCTTTGATGCGTTTAAATATTTGTAACGCGTTAGTGGGTTAGAGAGATTCAACAGAACGCACAACACTCCTTCTAATGACGTTCAAGTTTCCCTAAACCAGACCTAAGTATAAATCTAATTTAGGCTCCTGACAAGTCCAGGTCGAACTCAGGGATTTAGTTAAACAAACGCAGACCTTGCATTGTATCTATTGTAGGGGTTTTCCTAAATATATGAAGAGAAATGTGTTATTTATACTAAAGTGTTGTACCTGTGCAAGATGATACAAAAGAGTTGAGTGGTGAGTGATGGATCATGCGAAAATGGAGTTTAATGTGAGTGGATGCGTCGGTTTAAAATGAATGTACACAAACTAGAATGTAATGTGGATGAGATGGGATGATTTGCTTATCTTTTGTTTATGCATTCGACTTTATTCAACACTTCTCAATGCGAATAACATGCAAAACCTATCTTTAGGATGCATGCGTCTAACACATAATGCAATAAACACCAGTAAGTCTATCTCTAGCTGTATTAGGCGTCCTACTTGATGCAGCTTAGTTATTCTCTCGAATAATCTAAATTAAAGATGCTTTTACCAAGTGATCAAGTCGGCTTAAGCGTTTGAAATGAAGTTTTGCATAAAGTATGAATGCATTCAACATAAACAAGAAGTAAACAATGGCAAAAATGTGATGGATCAAATATATGAATTTTATAAAGAAGCAATTTGTCTTTACAAAAGCAATATTCAATGAAATGAAACGAAAGTGACAAATGAAACGTTGGTCATGTCCACTTGGTGAATGGACAACATTAAAGTCCATACCCTAGTCAGCATTAAAGTCCATGCCCTGGTCAGCCGCCTGACTCTCGGGAGCTTTTCAGACGTCGCCTATTACTTGGAAGCTTTTTAGATGCCGCTTGCTGCAGGTGCCTATACTTGCAAGTAGTGATGTGACACAATCAGCCTGGATCAATGAATCTTCTCTATGTTGAGCTCCTTCCAACGCATGGACCATGCGTTGAGCTTTCCCTGCGAGACCTTTTTGATTATGCGTTAGCTTTTTATAAAGATCCTACAATACAATGTGTTAGTGCCGCGATATTTAGTAATAAAACTTCTTTTGCATGAGTTTGCTAATGTTTGAATAAATCCATGTGTTTCTTCTAAAAATGAGGATAATTTATCATTAAAAACCTTAGTTGTTCCAACTTAAGAGCAAAAAAAACTTGTATTTCTACAAGTTATCACCACCTCCAAATTTGAACAATGCTTGTCCTCAAGCATTCCAAAATAATTCTTTGTTATCTCTTTTGTCTTAGCTGTGCAGAGTTTGCCTCTCATCATATTCAGTCATAAGTTTGAGACAAGAGTTTGGAAAATGCCACTCAGATTGACTCTTTTCTAAAAAGGACTAATGTTCAGTTTCAGATGCAGCAAGCCTTTATCAACAACTCCTTTCGTTTCTCAAAACATTTTTCGTTTTTTCTAAACCAGCAATGTGTTAGATGTTCTTTTTAAGATAAATGCTGGATAAAAAGAAAAAAAATTATGAATTCACTTACCCATGCGTTGTTCCAGGTATCCCACTTTCGTTTTGGCTTACCTTCACGGGTGTCATTCGAACATCTAACTATGAGTGAAAACCCTTCACAACTAAACTCATATCTAATATTCATGCATTTCAAGATATATTTTCTTTAGACTAGATAGAGGAGTTCTATGGGACGTGTTGGTCTAGGAGACTTAACTTCGTTTTGGCTTGCCCCTACGGGTGTCATGCGAGCATTCAACTACGGCTAAGTTCCTTTTCCAACTTAACTCATGGCATTTTAAGGTTTTTCTTTTGAAGTAATGACAGAGGAGTTCCGTTTAACATTTTTCTTATTTTGTTCCCTTTTCTTTATGATGTACTCATTTGATGCGTCTTAACTCGGATTTCCCTCATCCCCAAATTTGGAGATGAGCTATACTCATCTCAAATTTGGAGACGAGCTAAATCCTCATTGCTAAAAGAGAAACAAAATTTCAAAAAGGCTTTGAGAATCCGAAAGGAGTTTAAGACTTGAAGCTTGCACGCGTTAAAAAGTAAACTTAGTCTTTTTAGAGAAGTTCAGGACTTGTTGATTTTCCTAACGCCTACTCTATACTTATAGATTTCATATCGTTGATATCATTGAGGTCAGGCAATGCACAAGACTTAGAAAATATCTAAAGAACAAAAATAAAGTATGCTAAGGTTAAACGCAAGGAACAAAATGATAGGAATTTCTCATTTTCATAGATTCACATGAAGCAAACAAACAAGTTAAGCAAATACAAAAGAACACCAATTAAATCAGAATATAAAATTAACCCAACACCCCAAAACTCTATTGTCCAGGGTCTTCACCCAAAAAACGCAGAGGGTTTCTAAGATGGGCAGGCAGTAGGGACAGAGCAAACATTCTAACCAAGACCTGATTGATGTACTTCGTTGTATAAACGAATTGGTCTTACATCCATCTTTTTTGTTGCCTTAGATAATCCCTTAGAACCCGATTCTATTGCTGAAGACCTTCGATGGACGTGGCTAGTGGTCTGAGCTGATCCCTGATAAAAGTTTTCAACTCTTCTAATTCAATGTTGCGTTGAGGTGGTGTTTGTTCTTCACTTCTTACATCTGGGTCTTCAAAATTTTCTGCGTTGCTCGATCCTAACCCAGTTGGTTCAAAGATTATTGGAGGAGGCACAAAATTTGGAATTGGACTTGATGGGGGCGAAGGAAGAGAACAAGGGATGTCCTGATCCATATGAGTTGGTTCTTGGTGTGTTTGATCAGAACTCCCTTCTAGCGGGGCTAATGGCGATTCATGGATAGTAAGGTTGAGGCTGAGGCGCCCTTCTTCTTTCGTAAGTTTAAGCTCTGCTTCATACTCTTCATGCTCTGAAGCTTCATCGCTGTGTTCAACAATCTGAACGTGTCTTCTTTTGGGGGCGCATTTGGATGATCGAGGTTTGGCTGCCACTTCTTTAGTAGGTAAGGCAAGTTGATGCGGCGAATTGAGAAGTAGACGCCTTACTAACTTGATATCTATCAAACCATCGATCTCTTAATGATCATCCTTAGAGGGATGCCCCCGCGTTCATACAATGCACAAATCAGCCATGGGAAGTATAGTTGTCCTTGTGGTTTGGTCTTGATGGACTTGATCTGATCCCTTATTATTCTTCCAACATCTAAAGGGATGCATTGCATGATGTAATAAATAGCCAGGATGCGTTCTTTTGACAGTGTTTCATCATGCATTGTAGGCATGATGCTCATTTTGATCAGGTAGTACCTTAGGTTCGCGTCTGGAATTAAGTTCTTGGAGGCTAGCATCTTTGCTCCGTTTCTAGATGTTTTCCACTTGCTTCCAGGCTTGTCTACCGTCCTTAACGCATCTTCCAATTGACTTGGCGTTGGCTGCTCCAAGATGCGATTACCTTTCGCGCCGGGTTACTATCAATGTTGAATACTTCGTTGAGAAGCGCACTAATACCCCATCAACAAAGGTTGTGTTTTTCTCCATATCAAACTCGTTGTTGTAGAACATGCGAACGAGGTTGGGCCAAATACGTGTGTGCCCAACGTAGAACTGACTCCACCCCAATGCGTTTATTGTTTCTGTTATGTATATAGACAGTGGGTGGCGCTCGGGAAAGAAGCCCTTTTCTACAAGTATATCACTGAATTGACGCTTTCTTCCCGAGGTCTTCTTAGGTAATGCGTTGGTTACCTTGCATTTTCCTGCCGCGTGCTCTTTGGTTTCCCTTGCCAGTTCTCTCAATTCATTCTCCAATTCTCTTTGGAGAGCCTTCTTCCTTCGCCCTTGCCTTGCGGGCTGGTAGTCTTCCAAGTCCTTCTCTAGTGCATCGTNTGGGTGGTGCTCGGGAAAGAAGCCCTTTTCTACAAGTATATCACTGAATTGACGTTTTCTTCCCGAGGTCTTCTTAGGTAACACGTCGGTTACCTGCAATTTCATTCTCCAATTCTCTTTGGAGAGCCTTCTTCCTTCGCCCTTGCCTTGCGGGCTGGTAGTCTTCCAAGTCCTTCTCTAGTGCATCGTGCCTTGAACAACTCCCATGCTTTGCATCCTCAGGACCGGATGCTGATTGCTCATCTTCTTCCTCCAATATTAATTTCCTTTTCCTTGTCATTCTCTTTGATTTTAAAGGCCCTTCATTCGCGTTGGTTTGGCATGATTGAGACGCGTCTGGCCAATTCTCCCATCTTCTTCTTCCCATTTTCTTCTCTATCTTTTTCTCTATCTTCTTCTTCTAATTCTGCCTCTAGCATCATAGCGTATCGCTCCGCTTCGTCCAACTCAAATGATGCGTTAGGTGGGTCGGAACATATCACTTGATTTTTTTCTTGACCTTGATTGAGGATCACCAAAATGACTCCAAATACTTTCTGCTCGTCCAGTCGAGGCAATTCAGCCAATTCTTCAAGGGTACGCTCTGACACAGGACTGTTAGAGGGGGGTATGGGTGGAGTAAATGGAGGGGTGCCCACTGGGGTATGAGGTGTCCTAGGGGAGGATATGATGATGGGCGAATGCAGTGGTTGGCTAGATGCGTCTTAGTCGATTGGGTAGATGGTTGCTAAGGGTTGGATTGAAAGTGGAGGTGGTGGACGCATGGCTGGAGATGGGGCGTTGTGCAGGTAGGTTGGAAGTGGGTCATGCGTTGCACCCACCGGGGTTATGTTAGGAAAGAATGGTGGTGGGGAAGGCTTGATTTAGGGCTTAGAGGCAGCCATAGATGACGGATGCAGGCTCGGCTTTTCAGGTGTTTTGGGCTTTGGCTTAGGGGTAGTTTTGGGTTTTGGTTGAGGGGTCTTGGCTGGAAGGGTAGCGATGGATTTGAAGGTTTTGGAAGGGAGTTTTGTGGGTGTTGTGGTGGGCTTCGACGACATTTGGGAGGAGGAGGAGGTTGCTCCACCATACGTAGGTTTGGATTGGACAGAGGATTTGGAGGTTTTTTTAGGGCTCGGGGGAGGTGAAAGCGAAATAGACGAGAAAGAGTAGGAACTTACCGGCGAGTCGTTACCAAAGTTCATGGTCTGGTTCTGACTATCTGAAGCAGACGACATTGTTGCCAGAGATAAGCATGAGCAGATTGGAGGTGAAGAAAACATAGAGGCAAGGTTTTTTTCTTTTTAGTTTCAGAGAGCTCGAGAGGGAAATGAGAAAGAAGAAAAAAAATGAACTTTCGATCGTTTAATAGGCTGAGAGAGGGTTAGTGGGCTGACGTCAGGCGACGCCTGACGTCTGTAATAAATGTGAAGTTGAATGGATGTCTTAGGTTTTTAAGCACTCGATTGCTTTTGTATTCTCGAGATGCGTCCCTTCAACTGGGCCATGCATTAGACTCAAGTCTAATGCGTTCGTTATTCCCAACTCGATTATACACAACTTTTAAAAAGAAAACAAGTAAAATTTTTAATTTATGAAGGCAGAAGCAAAAAACAATCAGTCTTGAAAACATAGGCAGACAAACAAACCAACAAACTCAAACGCATTTTAAAATACAGAATGCAAAAAGACAAGTATAGAGGAAGTGTCCTTGGAATATATGCCGATGCAACTGCAGGGATGCTTTGATGCGGTCCTCAACTGGCTTCACATAGTGCGAGAGATGACTTTTAACGTTCCATTCCATCTTCAAAGTATGACTTCACTCTTTGGCCATTTACTTTGAATGCGTTGGTGCCATCCTCTCGTGTTAATTCCACTGCTCCATATGGAAAGATTGTCTTAATGATAAAGGGTCCTGACCACCTGGATTTTAACTTCCTTGGAAATAAACGAAGACAATAGAACTTTTTGGCCAACAACAAGTTCTTTCTTACTGATGCGTTGGTCATGCCAATGCTTTGTCTTCTCATTGAGTTGAAGTTTGCGTTGAGTGCCTGTGGCATCAAAGTTCAGGTTTAGCTTCTTAACTGCCCAAAATGCCTTGTGCTCCAACTCTAAAGGTAAGTGACAAGCTTTTCCAAATACAAGAGAGTATGGAGACATACCGATAGAGGTTTTATAAGCAGTCTTGTAGGCCCAGAGCGCTTCATCCAGCCTTTGTGCCCAGCCCTTCCGTGTGACAACCTTCTCCAGGATAGATTTGATATCTCGATTGGATAATTCCGCTTGACCCTTTTTTTGTGGGTGGTAGGCAGTAGCGATCTTGTGCCTAACATTATATTTTGTAAGTAATTTAGAAATGATGCGATTAATGAAGTGCGTACCTTCGTCGCTTATCAGGGCTCTTGGCATTCTAAATCGCATGAAAATGTTCCTGGTAAGAAACTTGGAAATAGACGCATTATTTCTAGCACAGGCTACTGCTTCTACTCATTTTGACACATAGTCTACTACAAGTAGGATATAATGTTAGCTGCAGGACAAGGGAAAAGGTCCTATAAAATCAATACCTCAAACATCAAGCAGTTAAACTTCGAGAATATTTTTCAAGGGCATGGCATCCCTTGAAGAAATATTCCCGGTGCGTTGGCAGGGGTCACTAATACGAACAAACTCCCTTTGCGTCTTTTGAAGGAGGGTGGGGCAAGAAAGTATCCGCTTTGAAGGATCTTTGCAGCGGTTCTCTGCCCACCGAAATGCCCTCCGTAAGAAGAGTCATGACACTCAGCTAAGATGCGTTGTGTCTCCTCGTCTGGAACGCATCGACGCATTATGGAGTCAGGGCCTTGCTTATAGAGAAACGATTCATCCCAAAAGTAAAATTTGCTGTCATGCACTAACCGTTTCTTTTGCTTAGAGTTGAAGTTCACAGGGAATTACTTGGTGGTTAAATAATTGACTATGTCCGCATACCAAGGTTCCCTGCATTCAACTCTGAACAGGGTTTCATTAGGAAATGCATCCTTGATTTCACTTCCTTGATCCTGCATTTCTTGATTTTCTAGCCTAGACAGGTGGTCAGCCACCTAATTCTCTGTTCCCTTTCTGTCCTGAATATCTATATCAAATTCCTATAGCAGTAGCACCCATCTTATCAATCTTGGCTTCACGTCCTTTTTACTCATCAGGAATTTTATGGCTGAGTGATCTGTATATATGGTGGCTGACGCACCAACTAGGTAAAATCTAAACTTTTCAATACCAAACACTAATGCTAACATTTCTTTTTCAGTGGTGGTGTAGTGTTCCTGAGAGTCATTCAGAGTTTTGTACGCGTAAGAGATGGGATGCATCAAATTTCCCTTCTTCTGCCCTAACATTGTTCTAACTGTAACATCACTCGCGTCGCAAATGAGAATAAAATGCTACGTCCAATCTGGTGCTATTAATACTAGGGCTGTCGTCAACACATATTTCAAGGTTTCAAGCGCGTCAGTGCAGTCTTCATTAAAATCATAGGGTCGGTTCGCCTCTAGTAATGAACTCAGTGGTTGCATAATTTGAGAGAATCCTCTAACGAACCTTTTATAGAAGCCAACATGCCCTAGAAAACTTCTTAAAGCTTTAACATTATACACATCTAGATGTGTATAAGAGACAGCAACTGGCTTCACATAGTGCAAGAGATGACTTTTAACGTTCCAGTCCATCTTCAAAGTATGGCTTCACTCTTTGGCCATTTACTTGAATGCGTTGGTGTCATCCTCTCGTGTTAATTCCACTGCTCCATATGGAAAGATTGTCTTAATGATAAAGGGTCCTGACCACCTGGATTTTAACTTCCTTGGAAATAAANGAGAATCCTCTAACGAACCTTTTATAGAAGCCAACATGCCCTAGAAAACTTCTTAAAGCTTTAACATTCGATGGTGGTGGAAGTTTTGCTATGACTTCTATCTTGGCTCCATCTACTTCCAACCCAGCCTTGGATACTTTGTGGCTTAAGACAATTTCTTCAGTCACCATGAAGTGACAGTTTTCCAAATTCGTACAAGGTTTGTTTCCTCGCATCGAGCGAGGACGACCACTAAATTATCTAGGCATGAGTGAATGAGTCTCCAAAGACTGAGAAATTGTCCATGAAGACTTCAACGGTATTTTCTAAGAATTCGAAGAAGATAGCCATCATACATCTTTGCGATGTGTTACATAGCCCAAAGGGCTTGCGTCTAAATGTAAATGTTCCAAAAGGATAGGTAAACGTTGTTTTCTCCTGATCTTCTAGATTAATTAAAATTTGATTATAACTAGAGTATCCATCAAGAAAGCAGTAAAATTCTTTTCCCGCAAGTCTGTCAAGCATTCGATCGATGAAAGGAAGGAGGAAGTGGTCTTTCTTAGTTGCTGCGTTGAGGTTCCTGTAATTCATACAGAAGCGCCAGCCTGTGACAGTCCTCGAAGATATGAGCTCATTATTGCTGTTGACTATCACAGTCATTTCCCCTTTCTTGGGAACGCATTGGACTGGACTTATCCAACTACTGTCGGATATAGGATAAATAACTCCTGCGTCCAACAATTTTAAATTTTCCTTCTTGACCACTTCTTTCATTATGGGGTTCAGCCTTCTTTGAGGGTCGATTGACCCCGACTTTCCTTCTTCCAGCCTAATCTTATGCATGCAATAAGATGAACTAATGCCACGGATATCTGCAAGTGTCCAGCCTATTGCACGCTTGTGCTTTTTCAGCATCTGCAAGAGAGATTGCTCGTTAGGCTCTGTAAGATTTGTAGAAATGATCACAGGTAAAGTTTGTTGGTTCCAAGGAATGCGTATTTCAGGTGACTAGGTAACTGTTTTAACTCGAGTTCTGGTGGTTCCTCAAGTGATGGATGTGTTGGTTTTGTCCACCGCTCACTCAGACTTGGCAGCTCTGATTCTTTCAGGTTCTCCAACGCGAGGACCTCACATACATGGGTCTTTTCTCAGGTAACTCAATACTGTTTAGTTGACAATCTTCACTATGTGGGAACTTCAATGCGTTGAGCACATTAAACTTCACCTCTTTATTATCTACGAGCATAGTTAATTCTCCTTTATGCACATCAATTAAAACTTTCCCAGTAGCTAAGAAGGAGCATCCAAGGATAATTGGTACCTCCCTATCCGCTTCATAGTCCAAGATAATAAAGTCTGCTGGAAATATGAAGTTGTCAACCTTTTCCAGAACGTCTTCAATCTTTCCTTCTGGGTACTTAATTGTTTTGTCAGCAAGTTGAAGAGTAACAGAAGTGGGTTGTGCTTTGCCAATTCCTAGTTTCTTAAAAATTGAGAATGGCATGAGATTAATGCTAGCTCCCAAATCGCACAACGCATGACCCACATCCAATCCTTCTATCGAGCAAGGAACTGTAAAGCTCCTAGGGTTCTTCTGCTTCTTTGGTAGACTGTTGCTTACTAACGCGTTGCATTCTGCGTTAGCGCGATTACTTACTTCTCATTGACTCTTTTTTTCTTCGTTAGAATGTCCTTAAAAAATTTGACATATGTTGGCATCTGCTCCAAGGCCTCTATAAGTGGAATGTTGATATACAACTGCCTTAGGAGCTCAAGAAAGCGCTTGAATTTTGTTCATCATTCTTCTTCATTAGACGCCTAGGGAATGGTGCGTTCAGCGACACCTTAGGCTTTCCCGCATTAGACATACTGGGTTCTGAATGACTTGTAGTCTCAGGCGTTCTTTTGATCCATTGTAGTCTCAGGATTCATTTTTCTTTCTTCAAGAGCTCTTCTAGTTCGCAATGTCACCGCGTGACATTGCTCCTTCCCATTGTTGTTCCCAGGTGTTTCAATATTGCTAGGTAGAACTCCAGGCTGCTTGCTTTTCAACTCGCTCGCTATCTACCTTACCTGGGGGCCGACTACAAGACTAGAACTACAATACAAGTCATGAACGATAGCGAAGCCAAGCCGGATCATTTCTAGGTTTTTGATAGACGATGTCTGGCTTTTCAGCAACGCGTCATTTTGGGCTATGTATTCCTTCAATAGGTTCTCAAGCGGAGATCCTGAGCTCGACGCCTGTCCTCCTCTATTAAAGGGTTATTGATGTGGCTGATACGTTTGTTGAAATGTATTGGCTTTTTGGTCCTTAATCTCAAATTAATTAATCAAAGTTTTGATGATAACTCAATGAAAATATTAGTGTTTTAATATGTCCATAGCATAGAGCTCGAAACAACGATTCCAACACCTCTTGAATCACTCAAATTGGAGCTAAAACGAAGACAATATGACTGGAACAAATTTATAGAGAAAATACTGTGGTGGATGACGTGGCATAACCAGACCATTTGCATGTAGACATGTGGTAGCATATTGGTTGAATGGTGGATCATTAAGAGATTAACATATGATGGACTTTTGATTTTTGGATTGATTTAAAATTAAAAAAATTGAAATTTAAAAGAAATTTAAAAGGAAAATAAATTTAATATTTTTATGTTTGTGTCTAACGACTAGTTTTTTACACATGGTATGCTTTTTTATTTTTGGATTGACTTTAAAAAGAATGAATTTAAAAAAGAAAGTGAAATAAAATAAAAATTAATTTAATATATTTATGTTTGTGTCTAACGGCTAGTTTTTGATACATGGTATGTTTTCTTATTTTTGGGATTAATTTTAAAAAGAAAATGAATTTCAAAGAAAAGGAATTTAATATTATATTTTGTTGTATCTAATGACTAGTTTAGTTTAAAATCTCCACCATTGATTTTTCTTTTCCAAAATCCAATGGTCCAAATTAATTGTGGTTTTAAAAAAAATTTCATCTCTAATATAAATTATCTTCCTCTCCAAATTTTAAAACACACCAATTTTACATTTCATAATCCTCCAAAACTCCAAAAGTTCCTTTGTTACTCTCTCTAAGTTCCCAATATTTTTCATCTTATTCTTGAGAGAGTGTTATTGTATTGTGAGGATAAATTTGTTGAGTGCTTGAACTTGTAAATCCACTCTAGTGAGAGTTGTATTGTGTTCTTCAAAAATCCAACATTTTGTAATGGTTTGATCCTAAACCGTGGAAAGGATCAGGTTTCTCTTGAACCCATAAAAGAAGTAAGTGGTGTACGGTTGGGCTCTAATCCATGGAAAGAGTCGAAAGATTTTTTCAAATTCCAAGAGGCGCTTGGGAGTGGAGTAGGTCGATTTTGATCGAACCACTATAAAAATTACGGTGCTTCTTCTCTAACTCTTTCATTTTTATTTTTGCAATTAATTTAAGCAATTTATTGTATGTTTTAGTTTGTTTCTTATTTATTTGCTAAAATTTGATAGAATTAAATTATCACATTTTTGTCATCTTATTATTGCATAAATTGAATTTTTCTTATTATTTATAAAAAGTGTATAATTAGTTTAATTGTTTGATGGGTGTTAGCACTATAAAACCTAAGGAAAAATGGTCAATAAATGAAAAGAAAGCATGCTCTTTAAATGTCAAAACTATTAATTGCTTAATTTTGTGCTTTGAATGAAGTTAAGTAATAAAGAGTGTCTATTTGCAAAACCGCTAAAGAGATATGGGATAAATTGAAATTACTCATGAAGAAACTAGTCAAGTAAAAGAAACAAAGATTGACATGTTAGTTCATCAATATGAAATGTTTAAATTGATGAAATGAAGTTATTTCCGATATGTTATTAGATTTACTAACATTGTCAATGCTTTAGAAGGACTTGGGAAAAAGTACTCAATCTTGAGAAGATAAAGAAGTTATTGTGGTCTTTGCCTAAAAATGGGAGCCTAAAGTCACCGTCATTCTAGAGGCAAAGGATCTCAAATCTCTCTCCATTGATGAACTCATGGGCTCGTTGTTGACGATGAGATAAAGATCAAGAAAAACATGGAGGATGAGAAAAAAAGAAAGAAAAGAGTATAGCTTTAAAGACCATCTCTTTAGAAGTTGACTCCCAAGATGAAAGATGATGTTGCCTATCTTTCACGTAATACAAGAACTTCATCAAGAGAAAAGAAGCAATTTAAGAAAGCATCTCTCCAACAAAAAAGAATCAAAGGTGAAGAGAGCAAAAAGGATGAGGTAATATGCTATGAATGCAAGAAGACGGGTCATATTAGAACTGATTGTCCTTTTCTCAAATCATCCAAGAAATCCAAGAAGAAAGCATTGAAAGCTACTTGGGATGATAGCGATGAAAGCGAAAGTGGGAGTGATAATGAAAAAAGTGACCAATTTTTGCTTCATGGCTCATAGTGACAAAGAGGATGAAACAAAATGATGAAGTAACTCTAGAACCTCTTTCTTATAATGAATTGTTCGAAGCTTTTAAATATGAAAAATGATTTAAAAAAAACTTAGTTCTAAGTATGTTGTGCTTAAAAAGAAATACAATGTTTTATCTAGTAAAAATAAGTCTTTACTTGAAGAAATTGTTTGCTTAAAAAGAGCATGAGCATGATGCTATGCATATTGATGAAATGAATATCTCTTGTGACAAGCATGCTTTGATTGTGTTGAGAAAAATGCCTTGCTTGACAAAGTTAAATTTCTTGAGCATGATAGTTGTGAAAAAGATAATTTGATTAAATTACTCAAAGAAAAGGAATTTAGTGTTTTGCAAGAACTTGATAAGGTTAAAGAATCTATTAAAAAGTTGACAATAGGTGCTCAAAGATTACACAAGATAATCAAAGTAGGAAGTCTTTTGGCGATAAAAGAGGTTTAGGCTATATTGATGAATGTTCTACTCCTTCAAGTTCTAAAACTATCTTTGTTAAACACATCTCATAATATGCCTAAGCTTAATATGCCTAAGGTTGTGTCTAAGCATGTTAAAATCTAACTTTCTGTCTATATGTCATTACTATGGTGTTGAAGGTCATATTAACCTAAGTGTTTTAAATTGAAATATGCTCATACTACTTCTCCAAAAAGAATTTTTCTCAAAGGGCAAAGTTTACACATGCTCCAAGGAATAATTTCTCCAAGAAAAGTAGAGTGCATAAATTTGTTGTAAGAAGATAAATCTTTGCATAATGTTGTTTGTTTCCTGTGGCAAGTTTGGACATACAACTTATTCTTGTTACTTGTCTAAATCCAATGCCTTAAATGTCTATGCAAAAATGAAATGGATTCTCAAGTTTGTCAATGCTAACATCTAGGACCCAAACATGTGGGTACCAAAAGAATCAAACTTGAACATTTGTGTTTGTAGGTTGTTTTGAAAGCCTCTAAGAAAAATAAGTGGTACTTGGATAGTGGTTGCTCGAGGCACATGACGGGAGACCCATCCAAGATTGTCTCTCTCTCCAAAAAGGATGGAGATCTTGTAACCTTTGGTGACAAACAAGAAAGGTAAAATAATTGGTAAAGGTAGTATAGGTAATGAATCTTCTATTTAATTGAAAATGTACTTTTGGTTGATGGTTTGAAGCATGATTTACTTAGTATTAGTCAATTATGTGATAAAGGCTTTACAATTGTGTTTGATAAAAAGAATTGCATCAATGAAAATGCTAGTGATAGAAAAGTTATATTTGTTGGAAATAGAGATGAAAACGTTTATACTATTGATTTGAATGATCGTCTTATTAATGATAAATGTTTATCGGCTTTGCATATGGTTCTTGGATATGGCATAGAAGACTAAGACATGCTACATGCACTTAATTTCAAATATTTCCAAGAATTCTTGGTTAGAGGTCTTCCCAAATTTAGATCCGAAAAGACAAAGTTTGTGATGCTTGTCAAAGGGTAAGCAAATTAAGTCCTCTTTCAAATCTAAAATGTAATCTCTACAACTAGACCCCTTCAACTATTACACATGGACTTATTTGGCCCTTCTAGAATTGCTAGTTTTGGAGGGAACTATTATGCCTTTGTGATAGTTGATGATTTTTCAAAATTTACTTGGGTTTTGATGCTAAAACATAAGGATGATGCTTTCAAAAGCTTTTCTAGTTTTGTAAAAAGAGTTCAAATGAAAAAAGCTTTTTGATTTCTAAAATTAGGAGTGATCATGGAGGAGAATTTGATAGCAATGCTTTTTGAAACTTTTTGTGAAGAAAATAGTTTTTCTCATAATTTCTCCACTCCAGAACTCCTCAACAAAACGGTGTAGTTGAAAGGAAAAAACGTACTTTGCAAGAATTTGCTAGATCAATGTATGGTTTACCTACATATTTTTGGGCGGAACCGTTAACACCGCTTGTTATGTTTTAAATAGAGTTTTAATTAGACCTTCTTTGGATAAAACTCTTTATGAACTTTGGCATAACAAAATTCCAAATATTGGGTATTTCAAAGTTTTATTGCAAATGTTTTATTAACAAAGAAAAACTTGGAAATTTTTGATTCTAAGACGGATGTTGGTATTTTCCTTGGCTATTCCTCTACTAGTAAAGCTTATAGAGTTTTCAATAAAAGAATTTTAGTAATTGAAGAATCTATGCATGTAGTATTTGATGAATCTTGCAATGTTATTTCTAATGAGCCTATTTATAGTGATGATTTAGAGGAAATTTTGGAGATTTACTTGTTAGTGACAAAGGCAAGGAAATTGTTTCAAGTAAGCAAGAGGCGAGCTTAATCGAAAAGAACGAAGTTGGTTCTTCATCCATGCCTAAAGAATGGAGGTATGCTCCTTCCCATCCCAAAGAATTAATTCTTGTTGATCCCGAACAAGGTGTGAAAACTCGTTCCTCTCTTAATATGTTTAATAATCTGCTTTTGTTTCTCAAATTGAACCAAAAAGTTTTAAAGTGCAAAAAATGATGAATTTTGAATTTTAGCTATGCAAGAAGAATTAAATCAATTTGAAAGAAATAAAGTTTGGGAGTTAGTCCCTAGGCCCTCTCATGCTTCTATAATTGGAACTAAATGGGTCTTTAGAAATAAAATGGATGAAAAAGGGAATATAATTAGAAATAAAACTAGACTTGTAGCTCAAGGTTATTGTCAAGAGAAAGGAATAGATTATGAAGAAACATTTGCATCCGTTGCTAGATTAGAAGCTATTAGAATGTTGCTTGCTTTTGCTTCTTATAAGAATTTCATTTTGTATCAAATAGATGTGAAAAGTGCATTTTTAAATGGTTATCATGGAGGAAGTTTATGTAGAACAACCTCCAGGGTTTAAAAGTTTTGATTTTCCTAATCATGTCTTAAGTTGAAAATACTCTTTTTTCTTAAAACAAGCTCCAAGAGCTTGGTATGATAGAGACTTAGTAATTTCTTGCTTGAGAATGGATTTAAAATGGGTAAAATTGATACTACTCTTTTTATTAAGACTAAAGAAAATGATATGCTTTTAGTACAAAATATATGTGGATGATATTATTTTTTGTTCTACTAATCCATCTTTGTGTGAAGAATTTTCTAAGTGTATGCATAGTGAATTTGAGATGAGTATGATGGGAGAACTTAGCTTCTTCCTTGGACTCCAAATCAAACAACTCAAGGATGGTATTTTCATAAGTCAAGAAAAATACACAAGGGATTTTCTTAAAAGGTTCATATTCAATGAAGGTAAAATTGCAAAAACTCCAATGAGCACATCCACTAAGCTTGACAATGATGAAAAAGGTAAATGTGTGGATATAAAAACTTATAAAGGTATGATTGGATCTTTATTTTATTTAACCGCTAGTAGACCCAATATTATGTTTAGTGTATGTCTTTGTGTTAGATTTCAATCTTGTCCTAAGGAATCACATTTACATGCCGTTAAAAGAATTTTTAAATATTTGCTTGGTACTATTCATTTAGGCTTATGGTATTCTAGAAATGTTGAATTTAATTTGGTAAGATATTCTGATGCGGATTTTGCGGGAAGTTTACTTGACCGTAAGAGTACTAGTGGGACTTGTCAATTTCTTGGTAGTTTCTTAGTTTCTTGGTTTAGTAAAAAGCAAAATTCGGTTGCCTTATCCACTACCAAAGCAGAATATATTGCAGTTGCTGGTTGTTGTGCTCAAATTCTTTGGATGAAACAAACTCTTTGTGATTTTGGATTAAAGTTTGATAATGTGCCTATATTTTGTGATAATACTAGTGCTATTAATTTGACTAAAAATCCTATACATCATTCTAGGACTAAGCTTATTGATATTAGGCATCACTTTATTAGAGAGCATGTGCAAAATGATAATATTACATTCTGGGCTATGTATTCCTTCAATAGGTTCTCAAGCGGAGATCCTGAGCTCGACGCTTGTCTTCCTCTATTAAAGGGTTGTTGATGTGGCTGATGCGTTTGTTGAAATGCAGGCGGCGGTCCATTCCTTTACTGTTGGTTCGCCCCTGGGTGGTGCTTCTGATGATTTCCTCCTGACCAAGAAAAATTTGGATGGTTTTTCCATCCAAGATTATATGTATTGAAAAATGGGTTGTTTTTAATGACACATATTGACTGAGGATTATGTGGGCAATCCGCATAGGAGTGAGGATCTCCACAACCCACACAGCTAACCATAGGCTGCCCAAACGCCTCTACTTGATTCACCTTCTGCAGATTTGATGTGTTTCCTAGCGTTATGTTCTGCAAAAGGCTGGTCATCGTAGCCACTTGAGAAAAAAGTGTGGCTATTGCGTTGGAATCGATAGAATTAACGTTCTGAGATCTCTTCTTCCTATCAGCTCTTCCATCATACGTATCGTCCACCCATTCCATCTTGTGCTTAGCAATGCGGTATAATATCTCTTTAGCCTCAATGTAAGATTTGTCCATAAGTCCAACAGCCGCTGCTGCGTCTGCTGCCATTTGCAATGCTCTATTCAATCCTCCATAAAACATCTCCATTTGGATAGTTAGAGGTAGTCCATTGTTTGGGTAATTATTGACCAATTCCTTAAAACGCTCCCATGCGACGCTTAAGGTTTCAGCTTCTTCTTGTTCAAAATTCATAATCTCTCGACGCCTCCTCGCGTTGGTGGTATGTGGGAAGTATTTTTGCATAAATTTTTCCACTAACTTCTCCCAGGTGGTGATTTCACCAGGCTCTAGTGAGCTCACCCATTGCTTTGCGTCATCACGCAAAGAATAGGGGAACAAAGATAGCCTGATCGCCTCTGGGGTGATTCCAGGAATCACAAATGAATTACACGTTTCCAGGAAACGTTTCATGTGAGCGTGAGGATCTTCATGTGAGCCCGATCGCTTGGCGTTGGGTAGATGATTCCTGGAGAGAAATCATACAGTACAGGGGACGCGTACTCTCTCATAGGACGCGTGCTGCTATTCATCATTAGGATTGGATTCTGTGCAACATGAGCTAGTTGTTGATTTGCCTGTTCTTCTGCCATTGCTCGTTACCTGTTCTATTGTCTAAGAAATTGCTGCCTCAACCTTCGACGACGGTTAGATCAGTTCCCACGTTGGAAGGTCCTTTAAATCTTAGGGTTGTATATGAGTTCAGGAGTGCTCTCTCTGCTTATAAACGTTCACAAACTTAGGCTTAGCTTGTAATACTCCTTCGACTGAAGTGTTCCTACAACAAATACAAACGAAATTTCTGGTTAGTCTTGTTTCTGAATCCTCGGCAACGGCGCCAAAAAATTGTTCGTTGCTATCGTGATTCGCTCTAGGCATGTATTATATAAAATAAAATGGAAGAATAAGTTCTAAGTATAAGTGATGCATTGATGCTTTGATGCGTTTAAGTATTGGTAACACGTTAGTGCATTAGAGGGATGCAACAGAACGCACAACACTCCTTCTAATGACATTCAAGTTTTCCTAAACCAAACCTAAGTTTAAATCTAATTTAGGCTCCTGGCAAGTCCAAGGTCAAACTCAGGGATTCAGTTAAACAAACGCAGACCTTGCGTTGTTTCTATTGTAGGGGTTTTCCTAAATATATGAAGAGAAATGTGTTATTTACACTAAAGTGTTATGCCTGTGCAAGATGATACAAAAGAGTTGAGTGGTGAGTGATGGATCATGCAAAAATGGAGTTTAATGTGAGTGGATGCGTCGGTCTAAAATAAATGTACACAAACCAGAATGTAATTTGGATGAGATGGGATGGTTTGCTTATCTTTTGTTTATGCATTAGACTTTATTCAAACACTTCTCAATGCGAATAACATGCAAAACCTATCTCTAGGATGCATGCGTCTACCACATAATGTAATAAACACTGGTAAGTCTATCTCTAGCTGTACAGGCGTCATACTTGATGCAGCTTAGTTATTCTCTTGAATAATCTAAATTAAAGATTCTTTTACCAAGTGATCAAGTCGGCTTAAGCGTTTGAAATGAAGTTTTGCATAAAGTATGAATGCATTCAACATAAACAAGAAATAAACAATGGCAAAAATGTGATGGATCAAATATATGAATTTTATAAAGAAGCAATTTGTCTTTACAAAAGCAATATTCAATTAAATGAAATGAAAGTGATAAATGAGATGAAAGGAATTAAGTCAAGCCACAGAGTACAATCTCTTGTATCTCTTTGGCTCAATTTTATTGTGTAAAATCACTTGTATAGGAAGAGGACGAAGTGTCTTTCTCAAGCTTGGTTTCCTCCGCTCCCTGACCGGTGGTGGTGGTGGTTCTCAACCCTTCTGATTGTCTTAGCACCACAGCATAGCTTAAACTACGACTACACTAATTACAGAGAGTAAGGATCTTGATCATTTCTGAACTGAATAATTTTCTAACTACGAACTTTGGAGGGACTTCATATATTTATAGGCGTTGGTCATGTCCACTTGGTGAATGGGCAGCATTAAAGTCCATACCCTGGTCAGCATAAAGTTCATGCCCTGGTCAGCATTAAAGTCCATGTCCTGGTCAGCCGCCTGACTCTCGAGAGCTTTTCAGACGGCCCCTGCGGCTTAGAAGCTTTTCAGACGCCGCCTGCTACAGGTGCCCATACTTGCAAGTGATGATGTGACATAATCAACCTAGATCAACGAATCTTCTCTGTGTTGAACTCCCTCCGACGCATGGCCAATGCGTTAGAGCTTTCCCTGCGGCACCTTCTTGATTATGCATTAGCCTTTTGCATGAGTTTGCTAATGTTTGAATAAATCCATGCGTTTCTTCTAAAAATGAGAAGAATTTATCATTAAAAACCTTAGTTATTCCAACTTAAAAGCAAAAATAACGTGTATTTCTACAAGTTATCAATCAACCACGAATTAAGGTTAAATAAATATTTTTTTCTTTTTTCACATCTTCTCCCAACTTCTGTCTTCTTCTTATATTTTTTTTAGCGTTTTTGCATCTTCAGAGAATCTTTTACCGTAAAATCCAAATTTTTAAAGGTCTACAGTAAAATAAAAATTGAATCGAATTTCTATCCACGAATTAATTCTAAATCTATTTTTTTTCGAGAATCTTTTATTGTTAAATTCAAATTTTTAAAGGCCTACAATAAAATAAAAATTGAATCGAATTTTTAGTCACGAATTAATTCTAAATCTATTTTTTTTCACATTTGCCCCAACTTCTGTTTCTTCTTTTATTTTTCTAGTGTTTTTTTGCATTTTCAGAGAATCTTTTATTGTGAAATTAAAATTCTTAAAGGCCTAAGGTAAAATAAAAAATTGAATCAAATTTTTAGCCACGAATTAAGACTAAATATATTTTTTTTCACATTTTTCCCCAACTTCCGTCTTATTCTTTTATTTTTTAGTGTTTTTTTTTATTGTCGGACCATCTTTTACTGTGAAATTCAAATTCTTAAAAGACTGTAAAATAAAATTTGAATCAAATTTATAGCCACGAATTAAGGCTAAATCTATTTTTTTTTTCACATTTTCCCCAACTTTTGTCTTCTTCTTTTATTTTTCATTGTTTTTTTGGTATTTTTGGAGAATTTTTTAATGAAATTCAAATTTTTAAAGGCCTACGGTAAAATAAAAATTGAATCAAATTTCTAGCTACGAATGAAGGTAAATCTATTTTATTTACATAGATTCTTTTTACTGTAGATTTTTTTCATAAAGATTTGTTTTACTTAGCTGACATAAAAATCGTGTACAAGATACACAATTTTGCTTCCCTATTTTTGTAATACTCTTTCGCTCCATCTTACTTTTGTAATTTCTTTCTTATATATCCTATTTTTGTTATTACTTTTAAAAAATACATTATTCTTGAACTTAATCCCAATTTTACACTGATTTTCTTTTTTTTTTTTTTTTGTTTGGAGAAGCACCCGTTGGCCTCTTGTATCATTATTATTTCGAAAAAAAATAAACCAAAATCTTTCTTATCTTCCTCGATTTGCTACATAAACACATAGCTTTTACATTCCCAAAACAAATATTAAAATATTCATACAACTACTAAATAAATTTGGTCAAACGAATAATATTAAAATAAGCATCCACGTTTTTAATTTTCACATTGCTTTTTCTAAATATATCTTAAATTAATTTTGAATAACATAAATCCAAATTTCTTATTTCTTCAAAAAAAAAAAAAAAAAAAAACTCAATTTATAAGACTTGAAATTGGAATGCTTCAATTGTCTAATATTATTGGAACGGTAACCTCCAATGGACGAAAGATAGGTATGATCAAACGGCATCGAAATCGGAATTAAAGTTGCAAAATAGGAAATCGTTATAGGTTGAGTCGCGTAGCTGCACTGGAACCAGTCAAAAAAGTCGAAATCGGATAAAACGACATCGAATGCTTTAAGATGTTTCATGGATTTGCCTTTTTGTGCAAGTAGTTCAACAATGGTCACACCGTCTCCAAGATAAAACAACCCAAACAAAATTGTCTCGAATAGAACTGCACTAGAACCAGTCAAAAAACTGATCACACCCTTCAGAAACTTAAATGCTCGAAAAATTCAGCATGCAAAGAAAGAAGAAAACCGAGTGAGAAATGAGACAGTGAATTTTTTGTAGTGTGTAAAACGGATGGAAGAGGGCGTCTTAGGGGAAAGAAAGTTTCCTTTTCTTTATTTTTAAATAAAAAATATATATAAAAATAAAAATATATTATTTTTTAAATAAAAATAATCCAACACCTTGCTCGACTGGACGACGGTGTGCGTGTGGGAAGTCCACCATACCCATTGCTTATCTCGTCTCACTACCTCTAAAACAGTGGTACCCTTTAGGATCCAAACCCACAACTCAAGGTGGGAGTTTATAAAGGAGGTTCTCTATAATCTTAACAATGTGGGATTCTAAAACAAACTTATTTTTTTTTCCTTTACTTAAAGTTTTTCACCAACAATCCCCTACTTGAAAAACTTTTAAGAATACAAGAAAACATTTTTTAATCGAGCAATATCAATTTGTACAATATTATGCATAAACAAAGGTGTCTTACGACTTGAACCTTTATGTAGTGTAGCTGATTCAGACTATACTAGAGTAACTCTTTGTTTTGAACTCTATCTCTAACAACATCTCACACGCAACATCAGTAGGGTGTAGTTGGAAAAGCCCGTATTTTAAGGACTAGCACATATATCTTGATTTAGTGAATGCTCTAGAGAGTTTGCCTAAAACTCCAGAGGAAGCGACCCTCACTTCCACATTCACATAGGTAAGTCTATCCAGAGTACTCCTATAGCTAGGTACCCCACTTGACATCAAGTATAGATTTTATTAAGAACTTAGTTCAACCTTTCTTACGCTTCAAGATATCATGTGCAGACTCTAGGTCATAAGAAGGGAACTCTGTGTTCGTTTTAGCATGATTCACTTCATATCACTTGTGATCAGTTACTAACCATTGAAACTGTTTCTTGGGATCTCCAGTCTACAAGTTGGGTTTCTCTCACAATGATTTATCTCTCTATAAGCATGAGTCTCATCCTTTCTGAGGTTTTGAAAACCTTCTCTCTGGCCAGTCCTTTCGTCAAAGGATCTGCCAAGTTTTCATCAGTCCTTTCGTGATCCACTCTAACTACACCAGTAGTGAGAAACTCTCTAATGGTACATGCTTACAATGTATTTGTCGTCTCTTTCTATTATAATAACGGTTTTGAACTTTTATGATTGCTACAATACTATCACAATGGACCAATATGGATGGTGCCGGTCTTTCCTATAAAGGAATCTCTGATAGCAGACTTCTAAGTCAGCCTGCTTCTTCAATAACTGTAGTTAGTTCTATCATTTTTGTCTCCATCGTAGATTGGGCTAAGATAGCCTGTTTCTTGAACTTCCAAGAGACAGTTTTTCCTGCTATATTGAAAATATAGCCACTAATAGCCTTTGAGTCATCTGAGAGGGAGTTCCAATCAGCATCGCTGAACCCTTTTAAGACAGCGGGAAACTTCTGATAATGTAATTCTAGGTTCTGGGTTTTCTTCAAGTACCTCATAACCCTTTCTATAACATTTCAATGTTTTATGCTAGGTTTTTTGTAAATCTACAAAGTAATCCTACAGCATAAGCAATATCAGGTCTAGTGTAGTCACCAACGTATCTAAGACTGCCTATGATGCTCGCATGCTCAGATTAATTAACACTATCACTTGTGTTCTTGAACAACTTAACACTAAAGTCATAAGAAGTAAATGTTGGTTTACATTCAAAGTAATTATATTTCTATAGAATCTTCTCTATATAATAAGATTGATCTAAAGAAATTCCCTTTTCAGACCTAGTTACTATTATGCCTAAGATTACATTTGCTTCTCCTAAGTCTTTCATATCAAAGTTTGCATTCAACAAGTATTTCACATCATTTATAACATTTTCCAAAAATTAACAAATCATCTACATACAAACATATGATAGTGAAATTGTTTTCGAACTTTTAGTAGATGCATTTGTCACTTTCATTGACTTTGAAACCTTTAGACAGGATTAGATTATCATATTTTCCATGCCATTGCTTAAAAGTTTGTTTCAAGACATAGAGGGATTTATCTAACTTACGAACATTAGTCTCTTGACCATGGACTATAAAGCCTTCAGGCTATTCCATGTAAATCTCTTCTTCAAGTTCACCATTCAGGAATGCAGTCTCTACATCCATCTGATGAACTACAAGATTGTTTAGGGCAAAGGGAGAAAACAACACACAGATTGGGGTGATCCTGATCACAGGGGAGAAGGTGTCAAAGAAATCTCTGTTTTCTCTTTGTCTGAAACTATTAATTACAAGTCTGACTTTGAACTTGTCAATTGTTCCATGAAGTTTGAGTTTCTGTTGGGTGCAAATTTATATTTAAAACGGTCCATTGATTATATTTAAAACGGTCAATTGATTATTTTTAAAATGGTCCATTGATTAATTTTAAAACGGTCCATTGATTAATTTTTAAAACGGTTTGTTGATTAATTTTTAAAATGGTCCGTTGATTAATTTTAAAATGGTTCGTTTCGATGTTGAAGGCCTATAAAAGGCGAGGCCTTCAGCAGTTCATCATACACATAATTCATTTTCTAAATTCCTTCTTCATTTTCCTCTCCTCTATCTTAGCTTTCCGAGGAGTGAGTTTAGAAAGGGTGTAAGTTCCTATCAGTAACGATGTATTTCCGATCGGTTTCATTTGGCTGTTTTATCCTGGGGACGACGTGGAAATTTTCAGACATGCTTGCACACTTGGGCAGAGCCGCAAACGTCTTAAAGAGAGCGAGCTCTACGACTCAACCTATAACGAGTTTCTATTTTGTAGGTTTTGCTCTTATAACGAGCTCTATGACTCAACCTATAACGAGCTCTTCGACGACTCAACCTTGACGGCTTATAGTTCGTCATTCTAAAGGCCCTGCTATTTCCAATAATTTTAAGACATTTTCACATCTTCAATGGCCCTCAGTAGCAACAATGAGATATTTGACCTCTACCGTCCATTCCGGTTCGAAGGAGCGAACTCCAAGCGGTGGAAGCAAAAGATGATGTTCTTCCACACTGTCAAGAAAGTTTTTGAAGCTTGTACCAGCACTAAGCCGATCATCCCTTTAGAAGAACCAACTGAACAACAGATAAAAGAAGCTGCTGACTGGGAGGAGAAAGACTTTCTATGTAAGAATTTCATTTTAAATGGTTTGACTGATGATCTATATGACTACTACAGTACAATGAAGACAGTGAATGAGGTCTGGGATGCTCTGCAAAAGAAGTATGACATCGAGGAGGCTGGGTCGAAGAAATATGTGGTTAGCCATTATCTCAAGTTCCAGATGATGTTTGAAAAATCCGTGGAGGCCCAATCCCATGAAATCCAGAAGATAGCCCACGAGATAATTACAAGTTGCTACTATTATTAATAAACTGCCCCCCTTGTGGAAGGACTTTAAGAAAACTTTGAAGCATAAGACTAAGGAGTTCTCTTTGGAAAGTCTTATAACCCCGCTAAGGATCAAAGAGGAAGCCCGGAAGCAGGACCAGAGGGAGGAGGTGAATGCAGTACAAAAATGATGCTTTTGATGCCTTCAAACTTTTTGTTTCTGAAATAGAGAATCAGTTTAATAGAAAAGTTAAAAGACTTCGTAGTGATAGGGGAACCGAGTACAACTCGGACAGTTTTAATGAATTCTTTAACTCACATGGAATAATACACGAAAAGACCGCACCTTATTCTCCTAAAACGAACGAAAAAGTCGAAAGGAAAAATAGAACTTTAGCTGAGCTAGTAATTGTTATTTTATTTAGTTCAGGAGTCACGTCTTATTGGTAGGGTGAAATCATTCTTACTATGTGTTATGTCTTAAATAGAATTCTGAAATCTAAAAATAAAACTTCACCATACGAAATTATCAAGAATAAGAAACCAAACTTGTCCTACTTTAGAACATGGGGTTGTCTAGCCTTTGTAAGGATTCCTAACCAAAAAAGGAGAAAGTTGACTAGTAGAACTTACTAATGTGTCTTTATAGGTTATGCCTTAAATAGTAAAGCCTACAGGTTCTATGATCTAGTGAACCAAGTGATCATTAAGTCAAATAGTTCTGATTTCTTTGAAGATAGGTTTCCTTTTAAATCAAAGAATAGTGGGGGCTCTGGTTCAAGTGGTATAACCTTAGTTAGAAATTCTAACCCTAGAGAGGAAACTGACCTAGAACCTAAAAGAAGCAAAAGAGCTAGAACCGCCAAAGATTTCGGAAACGAATTCCTAACCTACAATGTAGAAGAATACCCTAAAGATCTAA
Organism: Benincasa hispida; assembly: GCF_009727055.1. Lineage (NCBI taxonomy): Eukaryota > Viridiplantae > Streptophyta > Magnoliopsida > Cucurbitales > Cucurbitaceae > Benincasa > Benincasa hispida. Next base: position 36,843,046 of record NC_052359.1, read on the forward strand.
GAGCTGCCCTGCACTCAGTAGATGTCAACCTATGGCAAGAAGCCATAAATGATGAAATGAACTCACTTGAGTCAAATAGGACTTGGCACTTAGTAGATCTACCTCCAGAATGTAAGGCAATAGAATGCAAATGGATCTTAAGGAGGAAACTTAGACCTGATGGGACTATTGACAAATTTAAAGCCAGGTTAGTAGCGAAGGGCTTTAGACAGAGAGAAAACGTAGATTTCTTTGACACCTTCTCCCTTGTCATTAGAATTACGTCTATTATGTTCTCTTTCGCTGCCCTTTATAACCTTGTAGTACATCAGATGGATGTAAAAACCGCTTTCCTAAACGGTGAACTTGAAGAAGAGATTTACATGGAACAACCTAAGGGTTTTGTTGTCCATGGTCAAGAAAATAAGGTGTGTAACTTAGACAAATCTCTCTATGGACTAAAACAAGCTTCTAAGCAATGGCATGAAAACTTTGACAACTTTATCCTATCTAAAGGTTTCAAGGTCAATGAAAGTGACAAATGCATCTACCATAAGTTTGATAATAACCTCTGCACTATCTTATGTCTATATGTAGATGATTTATTGATCTTTGGGTCGAACTTGCATGTCATAAATGATGTAAAATCAATATTGAGTGTGAACTTCAACATGAAAGACTTAGGAGAAGCTAGTGTAATCTTAGGTATAAAAGTAAATAAGTCTGAAAAGGGAATTTCTTTAGATCAATCTCACTATATAGAAAATATTCTAAAGAAATATAATTACTTTGAGTGTAAACCAGCCTGTACTTCTTATGACCCTAGTGTCAAGTTGTTCAAGAACACTGGTGACAGTGTTAATCAATCTAAGTATGCGAGCATCATAGGCAGTCTTAGATACGTTGCCGACTGCACTAGGCCTGACATAACTTATGTTGTAAGACTACTTTGCAGGTTTACAAGCAGACCTAATAAAGAGCATTGGAATGCTATAGAAAGGGTCATGAGATACTTAAAGAAAACTCAAACCTAAGATTACATTATCAAAAGTTTTCCGCTATTCTGGAAGGGTTCAGCGATGTTGATTGAAACTCTCTTTCGGATAATTCAAAGGCTACAAATGGATATGTCTTTAATATAGCTGGCGAAATTGTCTCTTGGAAGTCCAAGAAACATACTATTTTAGCTCAATCTACGATGGAGTCAGAAATGACAGCACTAGCGACAGCTAGTGAAGAAGCAGGCTGGCTTAAAAGTCTGCTATCAGAGATTCCCTTATGGGAAAAGCTGGTACCAGCCATATTGATCCATTGCGATAGTACTGCAGTAATCGCAAAAGTTCATAATCGTTACTACAATGGAAAGAGACGTCAAATACATTTAAGCATAGTACCATTAGAGAGTTTCTCACTACTGGTGCAGTTAGAATGGATCACATATGGACTGATGAAAATTTGGCAGATCCTTTGACGAAAGAACTGGCCAGAGAAAAAGTTTTTAGAACCTTAGAAAGGATGGGACTCATGACTATCGAAAAATGAATCACAGTGAGGAAAACCCAACCTGTAGACTAGAGATCCCAAGAAACAGGTTCAACGAGTAATAACTGATCACTAGTGATATATATTGAATCATGCTAAACCAAACACAGAGTTCCATTTTTATGACGTAAAGTCCAAGCATGATATCCTGAAGCGTAAGAAAATTTGAACTTAGTTCTTAATGAGATCTATATTTAATGACAAGTGGGGTACCCAGCTACCGGAGTACCCTTGATAAACTCACCTGTGTGAATGTAGAAGTGAGGGTTGCTTCCTATGGAGGTTTTAGGCAAACTCTCTAAAGCATTCACTAAACTGGGATTCATGTGTTAGGCCTTAAAAGCACGAGCTTTCGTACTACACCTTAATGACACTCTGTGTGAGATGCTGTCAGATAAAGTTCAAAACTAAGGGTTACTCTAGTATATTTTGAATCATCTACACTATGTAAAGGTTCAAGTCGTAAGACACCTTTGCTTATGCACATTGTTGTATAGACTAAAATTGTTCGATGAAAATCTTTCCTCTCTTCTCGTTTTGTTTGAATTTCCAAGTGGGGGATTGTTGGGTGCAAATTTATATTTAAAACGGTCCATTGATTATATTTAAAACGGTCTGTTGATTATTTTTAAAATGATCCATTAATTAATTTTAAAACGGTCAGGTTAATTTTTAAAACAGTCCGTTGATTAATTTTAAAATGGTCCGTTGACAAATTTTAAAACGGTCCGTTTCAATGTTGAAGGCCTATAAAAGGCGAGGCCTTCAGCAGTTCATCATACACGTAATTCATTTTCTAAATTCTCTATTTAGTTTCCTCTCCTCCTCCATCTTAGCTTTTCGAGCAGTGAGTTTAAAAAGGGTGTACGTTTCGATCAGTAACGATGCATTTTTTATCGGTTTCATTTGGCTATTTTATCCTGGGGACAACGTGGAAATTTTCAGACCTGCTTGCACACTTGGGCAGAGCCGCGAAACGTCTTAAAGAAAGCAAGCTCTGCGACTCAGCCTATAACGAGTTTCTGTTTTTCAGGTTTTGCTCTTTGCTTTACCGTCGTGCATTGACGGCTTACAGTTCGTTGTTTTGAGGCCCTGCTATTTCCAACAGTTTCTTTTTTATGATCCATTTGCAACCTATTGCTTTGCAACCAGGGGTAGGTCTACCAAATGCTAAGTCCTATTTGACTCAAGAGAGTCCATTTCATTATTTACAGCTTCTTACCATAAGTTAGCATCTATAGAAAGCAGGGTCTTGATCTTCTTCTATGTTATAAGTTTGGAAGTCACTCCCAAAGTCCTTGACAATTCTTGTTCTTTTGCTTCTCCTAAACTCTAGGTGAACTACATCATTAGAAGTTAGGCTTCTAACAAGTGGTAGACTACTAAAACTCGAGTCCCCACTATTCCTAAATTCAAAAGAAAATTTATCCTCAAAGAAGTCAATATCATTTGACTCAATGATCACTTGGTTTACTAGGTTATAGAACCTATAGGCTTTACTATTTACGACATAACCTATAAAGGCACACTCATAGGCTTTACTAGCAAGCTTTCTTTTTTTAGGGTCGAGTATTCTTACAAAGGCTAGACATCCCCAAGTTCCAAAGTATGACAAGTTAGGTTTCTTATTCTTAAGAACTTTGTAAGGTAAAGTTATGTTTTTAGATTTTAGTATTCTATTTATGACATAACATACGGTAAGGATAATTTCACCCCATCAGTAAGACAGAACTCCTAAATTAAGAAAAATAACAATTACTAATTTAGATAGAGTTCTATTTTTTTTCTTTCTGCTTTTCCGTTCATTTCAGGATAATAAGGTGCAGACTTTTCATGTATTATTTCATGCGAGTTATAGAATTCGTTAAAACAGTTTAAGTCGTACTCAACTCCCCTATCACTACGAAGTCTCTTACCTTTTCGGTTAAATTGGTTTCCTTCTTCAGTCACAAAAAGTTTAAAAGCATCAAAAGCATCACTTTTATTTTTCAACAAATATATGAACGTGAAATCCGAATAGTCATCAGTAAAAGTGATAAAGTATCTTTTACTATTCCTAGTTAAGACACCATCGAATTCACATAAGTCAAAGTGTATTAAATCTAAAGGCTCAGATTCCCTAAGTATAGATTTATGCAAAATATTAGTTATTTTAGTCTAACTGCAATATTCACATTTATCAAATTTATTCATAGATAACTTAGGAATAATTTACAACCTAATCATATTACTAATTAATCTTTTATTAACATGACAATTCTAGCATGCCAAACATTGAATGAACACAGCATAGAAACATAAGATTTTATTTTATTTAATTCTAGGTTTAATTTGCGCATGCTCTCAGTTGCATAACCCTTCTCTACGAATACATTATTCTTAGTGAGGGTATATAAGTTTGCCCCTATTGTCTGAGTGATGTCAGCCTTATTGAGGAAATAGCCCGAGACCAGATTCTTTCTTATCTATGGAGTGTGCAGGATTTCCTTCAAAGTGAGAGCCTTCCCAGAGGTAAACTTCAGCTCCACCTTGCCGATTCCAACAAGTTTCGTTGAGTGGTGATCCCCCAACAGTATGTTTTTATCCTTAGTTTCAGTATAAGATTTAAAGAGACTAAGGTCATGACAGATATGACACGTAGCGCCAGTATCTATCCACCATCCTTTAGAGCCATTGATCATATTTACTTCTGTGATCATGGCTACTAACAGCTCTTTTGTCAGGTTCACCTTCTCAGCAGGACAATGCCTTGCCTGTTCCTACAGTTCCTAGCCATATACCCAGGTTTGTTATAGTTAAAATAGAGAAACTGTACCATTTCTCCAGATGGTGGTTTCTGCTTCTTCTGATTGTTCTAGTTGCTAGATCCACGGTTCTGACCTTTCTTCTTGGTTCCTTTTCGCTTTTGGTCAGGTTTCATAGCAGCTGAGTCAGGCTTTCTCGATACAATGTTTACCTCCTCACTCTAGTCCTGCTTCCGAGATTCCTCCTCAATCCCCAAGCAGATGATCATACTCTCCAAGGAGAACTCCTTGGTTTTATGCCTTAAGGTGTTCTTAAAGTCCTTCCACAATGGATGCAATTTGTCAATAACGATAGCAATTTGAAATTGTTCATTCAAAGGCATAACTTTGCTTATAATTTCGTGGGTTATCTTTTACAATTCATGGGATTGAGCCTCCACATATTTTTCATATGTCATTTGGAACTTCAAGTAATAGCTGACAACATATTTTTTCGAGCCGGCCTTCTCAATATCGTATTTTTTCTGTAGGGCATCCTATACTTCGTTTGCTTTTTCATTGTACTATAATAATCATATAAATTGTCAGCCAAACCGTTTAAAATAAAATTTTTGCATAGAAAATAGTTTTCTTCCCCATTAGCTACATCTCTGATCTGTTGTTCGGTCGGATCTTCCATTGAAACAGTTGGCTTCTCTGTGGTGCAGAAATCGACAACCTTCTTGACGATAAGGAAGAACAACATCTTCTGCTTCCAGCGGTTGAAGTTTGCTCATTCGAATCGGAATAGACGGTTGAGGTCGGAGGACATAATGTCCTTCTGGGAAAGAATCATCACAACAGCGGCATATAGACAAACGTCTTAAAATTTTTAGAATGACAACCTCCAGTGGATGGAAGATAGGTACAATCGAACAACGTCAGGCATCGGAATTGAACCTACAGAATGAAAATTGTTACAGATCGAGTCACAAAACTCACTCTTTTTAAGACGTTTTGTGGCTCTGCTCTTTCGTGCAAACAGTTCAATAATGGTCATGCCATCCCCAGGATAAAATAGCCCAAACAAAATTGTCTCGAATGGAACTAGATTGGAACTGATCGAAAAACGCACACCCTTTAGAAACTTAGATGCTCGAAAAACGCAGCATGCAAAGAGAGAAGAAAAATGAGAGAAAAAGGAGGAAGTGAATTGTTTGTAGTGTGTAAAACTAATGGAAGAGGGCACCTTTTATAGGCCTTGAAGGCCAACGGTAACTCAAAACGAGAGGGGAGAACACATGTAGCCTCTGAACGTGTGAAATGAATGGGGAGAAAAGTTTCAGTGTCTGAATGTGTGCGAAACGAAAGAGGAGAAAAGTTCGCGCGTATGAAGATTGAAAGAAATTTTCCTTGTCTTTATTTTTAAATAAATAATAATAAAGATTAAAAATATTATTATTATTTTTAAATAAAAATAATTTCACTCACCTGGCCTGACCGGACGACAATGGCCACGTGCCACCATACCCATATTTGTCTATCTCCTCATTCCTTCTAAAACATGGGTATCCCCAAACCCACGTGAGAGTTCCACTTTTGTAATCTTAAGAATGTAGGTTTCTAAAATATATATATATATATATATATATCATTTACTTAAAAGTTTTTCACCACAAATATGCATTTGAATTGTACAGAATCTTGTAGATAAATCATAGCTTATAGCTTATACTTGATTGGTGGTTGTAATGAGAAGGATTTTATAAGCACAAGTATATAATAAGCCATAGATTTGAACTTACAGTCAAGACTCTATAGCAAGTAAATCTATATTGATTTCTTCACTTTCAAAACTACCATCCCAATCAAATAACTTTTTAGTATTTCCATGTTAAATTGAAATCATTATGGAAAAGTAAACGAAAAAGAAGAAAAATTGGAAACAGTCTTCTAATCAGCTATGATTTCTTATTCAGAACTCCAAAAAGAAATCTTTTAAACTAATTTCCATATATGCCCTCAAGTCCAAGTTTTTACTTCCACTTATAATTGGTGTTGATAAGCAACAATTAGAAAAGCAGATCCTAACCAGTCAGATGAATGACAAGAGATAAGAATGTCAAAAATAATAAACTTGAGGTAAGGAAGTGAATTTTACATAGTAAGCATTAGTACCTCCTTCCACACATCATCTGAAAGCAAAAAAAGTTCAACTCAAAGCCCCTCTCTAACACACTGAATATCAAACTGTAATTAGTACGTCGAGGACTTGAAGAGGCTTTGGACGGTGGCCATCAATTCACAAAACCGTATGACATACCCTATTGATCTCACCTACTTAATATATTGAGACATCCACTTGAAGCCATCACCGTAGCCCATTTTGCGAACAATACTGCACATGAATACCTCTAATGGACGTACGTTCGAATCAGCCAGATTTACTTTTCCCTTGCCAGTGGTGAAGTTGGTCAAACCGAGGTGGTAGCGCAATTCATCCTCTGAGGCTGCATATGGAATGTCAATCTTGTTGCCCAAAATAAGGAATGGCACACTTGCAAGAGACTCATCGGAGAGAAGAGCATCGAGCTCTTTTTTCGATTCTGCAAACCTCTCTTTGTCAAAGGCGTCAACCAGGTACACAACAGCATCTACCTGTTATATCAATTTTCATTTCAAATTAGAAGCTATTTCTAAAGACCACAGTATTTGGCGAAAGCTGAAAATATACGCAAAAACATCCACCATATAGCATTTCACACTCCAAACACAATGTAATTGCCCAAAACCATAAGGACGACCAAGATCCATGGAAATCGATTATGGTGCAAACTGGAGAAAATCAAACACCAAACCAGGCTACAAAACCAGCACTGAAAAAATGCTTTCTTGCTTTAAAAAAGTTAATTATAAAAATTTTAAAAAATAAAAAAAAATAAAAAAAAGACCAGATAATCAAGAAGGATGACTATCGCTTGAAGAACTTAACTAACTTTCTTTGGATACATTGTTACAAGAGTTGGATAAATTTCTTTTAAATGCTTACACTAACTAAACTAAATGAAATATTACTCCCCTGCTAAGCAATTACTATTAGATGTATACTATTTACAAGTCTATGGCAGATGAGCAAATTATGATAACAAGAGACTGACAAAAATTACTGATTAGGTAAGTATCACACAACAATAAGTAAGAATTAAGATGAACAACAGGTGCAAGATATATCCAAAACTGAGTGAGTAATAAGCAGCTGAAGAAGGAATCTGGGTTTTATACAACATAAATAAAATAAAGAAAGGAACTAGTGGCATTCTTATTTCATCAATGGAAGAGGAAGAGCAGAGGAAGATACATATAAATTATAATTATATAAGTATGTATATTAGATGGAAACCCAAGTCCAAGATATTTTACAAAATAATCTCATACTATATCAGCTTGTAGTTTGGACAAAATATGTCAAATACTAAGTTCATAAAACTGTACGCAAGGATTCCTAGCTATCAGTTAGGAATCAGACGCGCTAGTATTCTAAAAACATATGAGAAGCCGTAAAAAGTACAAGCATTGAGAGGTAGTTCTTCTTCATTTCATAGGAAATTGGTTATCATCAGAGGCTAATGCCCAAAAAACTGACCTCAAAAGCAAAGAAATCAACAAAAAGGGAAATAGAAAAAGCTTGAGTTTGAGAAGAACAGCGTTGTCGGTTACCTTAGCATAATAATCCTTCCAGACTCTACGAGCAATTTGATGTCCACCCAAATCAAAGGCCTTGAATTTGATTTTTCCAATACTCAACTCCTCGGAGGTGGGGTACTGGGTGGGCTGGTGCTGAACTAACCTCTAGAACAAGCAAAGAAAAAAAAACAAAGAAAGAAACAAAGAGCAATAACCAAGGCAGATCATGAGAAAGAAATGAAACAAAACAGATGGTTTATACCCAGATCGTAAAAACAAAAATGGAATAAAGGGAAAGGGAAGAAATGAATTGAAACCTCGTCTTTCAACATATGGAGGAGGGTGGTTTTTCCGGCATTATCGAGGCCGAGAAAGAGGATCTTGGCCTCCTTCTGCCAGAGACCGAGGGAGGCCAAGACGCCATAGAACCAGTCAATGAGGAACATTGGAGGAGCGGATTGAAAGCAGATCGGAGAGGATCTAGGTCGGCGATTGAGGAATCTGAATGCTTTAAGGTCTTCGATCTGCTGCACAGAAAGGAATTTGGAATTTGGAATTGGGAATCTGGGGAATTTGGAAGGAGAAGATGAGAATACGAAAGGGATAGAAAATAGAATACAGCTTTTTGTTTGTTTGGCTTTGGGTGTAAACTCTAACGTAAATTACAGCGTTCTCCTTTCTCATCTTCGGGTCCATTTCCTTCAAATTAAATTCCGGCTTTTTTTTTTGCCTTTTTAAATATTAATAATTAGATTTAAATCTTATTTTACTCCCTAAATTTTGAATTTGGTTCTATTTTCATCCTAAACTTAAAAAAAAAAAAAAAAAAACGTTCATTCTAATCCTTAAATATTTTTAAAAATATTTATTTTGATCTTTATCATTAAAATTATGTTAACTCTTCAACCAAAATGTGAGAGAACTTGTATTTTTGATGACGAGGCTAAATATCAACAACCAACACACTAAAATATTAAACGCCCAAAATTTTGAATTAAAAATATCTTTTAAATTCTCCTAGTTTGTCACCTTATTCAAAATTAAAACTCTAGATTTTTTAGCATAGCTAACTTATTTGGTAATCTAGTCTAGAGGTGTTCAAATAATCCAACAATTCGAACAACCTGAACTACCCAAGCCAAAATGTAAGTATTGGGTTGGATTAGTTTTGTTCTTGGGTTGATTGAATTAAACTTTTTCTATTTTTGTTGGGTTAGATTGGGTCGTAGGTTGGCTAAAAAAAATTGGGTTGACCCCATCTAACCCGAATTTTATATATATTAATAAAATATATAAATATATTTATCTTTGTTAAAAATTTGAATACTTTATATGGATTAATTTATGAGTTTTTAATATTTTTCTTTTAAAATTGTTATGATATTTGTCTTTGTTTAAAGTTTGCAATAAATATCATAAATAATTGGTATTTAGCATTTGAGTTTTGTGATATTTTAGTTATTAGTCATGTATTTTATATAAATATACATATTTTTAATTACAAAGAAAAAATAAGTTATAACCTGACAATCCAACTTAACTCAACCCGAATTTTAAGGGTTTGATTGGGTTGGGTTAGAGACTTTATTTGGGTCATTTAGGTTCCCAACCCAACTGTTAACTCTCAAAAAGAGTAATTATTACGTCCTTAATCTCATTATTATTGAATAACTCTCATGCTTAAAATGTCTAATTTGTAGGTAAATCGATCCTGAAAGACAAGCATGTCATTTAGATGAAAATCGAGCCAAAAAGAAGCAAAAATGGGAGTTAGATATACCATATTGAAAGAAGAAATCAAAATTTTCAAATTGCCCTTAAGGGCAGCATTTCAACCATCCCTTAACCCTCACATGACGCTGAGAGGTAGTAAGTGCCACCTTTGGGACAAGCAGCCAGCGTCGCAACGCTCCAGCACAACGCTATTGGATAGAAGCATGCGAACAGGGCAGCGTTGCAATGCTGACTAGGGCACCGCAACACTTTGAACTTCAACGGAAATGTTTCTTCCGTGCACGCGCAACGCAGCATTGCTCCCCTCCTTCAACACTTGAGGCCTGCTTCGACAAAGGCAGTGTTGTGGCGCTGCGATCATATTACAAAAAGAAATCTTAGGTTCTAACTGAAATGGGTGAAGAGAAACAAGAGGAGAACGAGTTAGAGCCACGATTGGAATGATTTTTTTAGAGTTTTCACCCAGATTTTCTCATTCTTTCTTCTTCATCTTTCAATCTTTTTCATTGTGCCTTTCAACTTCTCAAATGTTGTTGTTGATTTGAGGAAAATGCAAAGCTAAGTAATTTTTCTTATTGGGTTTGGTAGTTTGTTCAATTTCTTGAGGATGTTTAATTGATGATGCTAAATTCTATGAACTCTTGAGTCTGATTTGGGTTATTTTTAATAGAATTTGATAGAATTGATCTAACAAATCGTTTTTATTAGATTCTTATATGCAAAATCCACATGGCGCTATGCATAATTGTAGATTAGGTTGCACGAATTAAGGATGCATGTGTCGGCTAAGACTTTTTCTGAACTCACACTTGTTTGCCCTAGTTTAATCTTGCTCAATGAATCATGCTACGAGTCTAGGCTTTCCAACTTATAGGATGTCACAACGCATGAACCCTAGTCATATTGTGAATCAGTTTTTGCTTGGATTTTGAGAAGGAAGAGTTTAAAACTAATTTAGGGTCAAATTGATTAATCTCAGATTTGACTAAATAGGCTATTAGTTTAACTAATAGGTTGTGGAGTTCATGGAATCGGCATTGTTTCTTTGCATCTAATGATTGAAATTGAACATAATGAACTATTCCCAATAGCTCTTTTATCGATTCATTTCAATCCAATTATACGTTTTAATCTCATTCAAACCTTAATTCTTTGCTTGTTTATTTTTAATTCAGTTCTTTACAAACCAAACCAACCCCCTCTTCTCGCGTTATATGGAATTCTTTCATCGTACTAGCTAGTTCATTGTTTTCCTGTTGATTCGACCCCGTTCTTACTTCTTTTACAACTCATTTGGTGTAAGTTTTAAGCTTAGTGAACATATATCTTTTGTTTAATTAGAGGATCGAAGGTGACAATGCATCTATAATATCCGATTATAAACAAATTGGCACTGTTGCCGGGGAAACTTGACAAATAGCATATAACAATTTTAGACTTATGAATACAAAAAGAAAAAGGAAAAAAGAAAAAAAAAGAAAAAGAAAAGAAAGTGTGTTATTAATCTTCCTTTGGTGTCTAACCCACTCCTTTTAGAGTGTGGAGTTTAACTTTTTTGTAGATATTACTCGAGAGGAGAGGCGGATCCGAAGGAAACAAAGAATAAAGACACTGAAAGAAGAAAAAGACCATCAAGTTGCTGGCAATCCGATAGGAGTAGAGCAATAATACATCATGGCAGAAGAGGGCAAGGAGAAAACTTTTAGGGAGTTAGCTGAACCAGACATAGATCAACAACCCCTGTGCATTGGTTTTCCTCCAACCACTGTGCCATTCAAGCTCAAGCTTGGTTTGATAAATATGTTGCCTATCTTCAGAGGAGTTTTCGGGGAGAACCTGCACAAGCATATAAAGGATTTCCACGTAAGTATGCAACCTGTGGGGTTACAGAAGAACAACTAAACCTTAGAGCCTTTCCGTTTTCATTACACGATGGTGCTAAGGATTGGTTATACTACTTAGCCCCCGGGTCTATTTTTACTTGGAATTATTTGAAAAAGAAATTTCTTGAAATTTTTTTTTGACCTCTAGAGCCAATCGATTAGAAAGGATATTTATAGCATTAAACAGAATTTTGGAGAAACATTATCTAAATACTGGGAGAGATATAAATGTTTATGTGCTAGTTTTCCTCATCATCAGATATCTGATCAATTACTGATCCAGTATTTCTGTAGTGGTTTACTCTCAAGTGACAGGAGATCCATTAATTCTACGATTAGAGAAGCTCTTGCTGATAAGAATCCTAAGGAGGCACGGGAGTTGATCTCATGCATGGCTGAGAATGATTAGAATTTTGGAATCGGGGCTACTGAATTTGAAACATTTTCATCTTCTGAGGTAAAGAAATTGAGATCACAACTATCTAACATGACTGATCTTGTTACGTAGATGGCGTAAGGAGGAGTAGCCCAAGTCAAGAGCGTGACTCTACTGGTTAGTTAAAAAAAATGGCCCATTTGATTCAATTCATGAATTAGCCACTATGAGTTTGGAGCTTGCGATGTGATATGACACTCATCTGAAGCATGTCCTCAAGCTCAAGTAAATGCAGTTGGGGGTTACCAGAGAAAATATAACCCTTATGTCCCTGTTTACAGCCAAGGATGGTGGGATCACCCCAACCTCAAATGGGGAGGTCAAGGGCAAGGACACCAAAATTCAAGTCACTCTAATCAACCATGACCATCTTCTTCAAATACGTCATTAGAGGAAATTGTTAAAACTTTAGCTGACCACTTACAAAAGGACTCCATCCAGCTGTCACAAAACAACAAAGCATTGCAACATGAGACAATGATGGGGTTAGCAAATCTGGGTACTCAGGTTACTCAACTGGCCACAACGGTGGACCATCTAGAAGTTAAGAGTTCGGGAAAGCTACTACTCAACCGGACCATGCTAATGTGAGTGCCATCACACTTAGGAAATGGGAATGAGCTTCCATCTTTAAACTACCAGTTGTCATTCCATCAAAACATGGTAAGTCCAAAGAGGAAACTAAACAGGAGAGGAAATCAATCAGAATGGGAAAACGGAAGCAAAATATGAGGCACCACCATCGACTCCTAAGGTAAGTACGTCTTCTTTGCCTTCAATTAAACCTTATGTACCTAAAGCTCCTTTCCCTAGTAGGTTGGAAAAACCGAAGCAGGAGATTAAGGATGAAGAACTCATAGAGATGCTTCAGAAGGTTTAGATCAATATCCCCCTCTTAAATGCAATTCAAAAGATCCGAGGTACTTTAAGTTTTTCAAGGAGCTTTGCACGAAAAAGATGATAGGTAAGGATAGAAAATGTGTGGTGGTAAGTGAACGTATGGTGGTAAGTAAAAACATTTCGGCCTTATTTAAAAGAAATATGTCCGAGAAAGTGTCGTGACCCAGGTATGTTTACTTTGCCCTGTGTTATTGGCAATAGAGTTATTCGGCATGCCATGCTTGATTTAGAAGCCTCCATTAATGTTATGCTTTATCATGTATATGAGGATCTTAAAATGATTTGCAAAAAACTACTGTGTGCATTCAATTGGCCGATAGATCTTATATTCAGCATCTAGAAGTAGTTGAGGATGTTTTGCTTCAAGTAAAATACTTAGTTTTTCTTTTTGACTTCTACATTTTAAGAATGGATGACATTAGTACACCTGCTTCTTAAACCATTTTGTTAGGGAGATCGTTCATGACAACTGCCAAAACAAAAAATGATGTTGATAAAGGATGTCTCTCTATAGAATTTGACGAAAAATCTGTCTCATTCAATATGTATGATGCAATGAAGTTTCCTGAAGAATATCTGTCTCTATGCATGATTGAAACTCATGATTTTGTGGATGAGATTGTTGCATGATGATGATAATTCTGATGAGTTGATAACCTCCTATATTGATTTGGATTCACATGATCTATCTCTTTCTTCTGTTAATGCTAGCAACAATGATAAACTTTCTTCTGACATTAGTCTTGGTAATTCACAGATACAAGGGATTGAGTTAAAAGTTCTCCCTAATCATCTAAAGTACGTGTACCTAGGCGAGGGGAACACCTCTCCTATAATAATCTCCAGAGAACTAACACCAAATCAAGATGGCTATTTAGTGGAGACATTGAAAACATATAAGAAAGCCATTGGGTGGACCCTTGACAATATTAAACGAATAAGTCCTTCTTTCTGTATGCATAGGATCACTTTGGAGAACAAAGCCAAAGCTTAATACACACTAAAGGGATCGTGGTGTTTTTACGATGCTCTAACGATTGCGACCAGGTCAATACCAAGATGAATGGAGTGAGTATGTATGAGTGGGAGAAAGATATATGTCAACATTCCTACAGTCTCCTTAATTAGTTTGCAAAGTGAGATTTTATACTCGATCTCATGGTGCCCTGGGCGTATCCTCCCTTCAAAAGGTGTTTGTATGGATTTAATATCAAGGCAAATCTCCAGTAATGTTTTTGCACCAATATAGTTTTTCCCTTCAATTGACTTATTGGGACAGAACTATGGGATCTAAAATTGAGGGTTACAATTATAAGAACTATTAAATGAGTTAATGTTTTCTTGACTAAAATAATGGTAACTAAACAATATGGGAATAAGAGTTATTCTGGAGTATTGTTTGGTTGAGAATGTCTCAGTTCAGTGAAGGAATAATTGACTACCCTTTGGTGGTTTTTTGTTCTAAATCATTGAAGTATCATTGCAAAATGATATGAGTTTAATGGTTTTCATTATTATTCTTGCTAAACTATATTGGTTTTTAAATAGTTATGTTATTATCTAACTTATATTAAATTTTGTTTATTTCAACAAAAATGACTAGTGCGATAATAAATTTGCTTTCTGTTGATAAACTTACTGGCGATAATTATACAACATGGAAAAGTAAAATTAATACTATGTTGGTAATTGACGACTTGAAATTCGTCTTAATTGAGGAATGTCCTCAAATACTTGCCCCTAATGTTGCACTAAATGTTCGTGAGGCCTATGAAAGATGGATTAAGGCAAATGAAAAGGCCTGTGTATATGTCTTAGCTAGCTTGTCTGAAGTTCTAGCCAAGAAGCATGAGAACATGGTCTCTGCTCGAAAGATCATGGAATCATTATGTGATATATTGGGATAGCCATCCACATAAATCAAGCAACATGCCCTCAAATTCATCTTTAATGCTCGGATGCAAGAAGGGACCTCCATTAGAGAACATGTTCTCAACACAATGGTCCAATTCAATGTGGCTAAGATGAACGAGTTGGTTATTGATGAAGCCAACTAGGTCAGCTTTACTCTAGAGACTCTTCCAAAGAGTTTCCTCCAATTTTGTAGCAATCTTGTTATGAACAAGCTAGACTACAACTTGACCACCCTTCTCAATGAGCTACAAACCTGAGTCCTTAATGAAAGTCAAAGGGGAACATGGGAAAGCAAATGTTGCCAGCTCTTCTAGGAATTTTTCACAGATGTTCGACCTTTGGGACAAATCCTGGAACTTCTTCTTCTGGTACAAAGAAGTGGAAAAAGAAAAATGGTGGAAAGGGTAATAAAGTTGTCCCTCCTGCTGCTGCCTAGTAGGGCAAAAAGGCCAAGCCTACAAAGGGAATCTATTTTCATTGCAACGTAGACGGGCACTAGAAGAGGAACTGCCCTAAGTACTTAGCTGAAAAGAAGAAAGCCGAAGAAGGTAAATATGATTTACTTGTCTTGGAAACTTGTTTGGTGAAAAATGACAGTTCTGCCTGGATACTTGATTTAGAAGCCACTAATCATGTCTGTTATTCTTTGAAGGGAATTAGTTCCTAGAGGCAACTGGAATCTGGCGAGATGACCATGGGGTCAGAATAGGAGAGGCCGTCTCAGAAATTACCGTGGGGAGCACAAAATCATCTTTCCAGAAATCCTTTTTATTATTAGATAATATATTTATAGTTCCTGGTATCAAATGAGCTTGATTTCACTTGCATGTCTTATCGAACAAATGTATTCAATTTCATTTTCTGTAAATAAACCGTTTATTTTCAAGAATGGTGTTTAGATTTGTTTAGCAACTTTTGAAGATAATTTATAAGTGCTAAGACCGTTAGCATAAAAAATGCTCCTCAATATTGAATTATTCAAAATGGCAATGACTAAACATAAAAGACAAAAAAAATTCTCCTAAAAAAAAGTCCAACTTTGGCACTTAAGACTAGATCACATAAATCTCGATAGGATCGAGAAATTGGTAAATAATAGATTTCTAAATGAGTTAGAGAAAAGTTCATTACCAGTATATGAGTCATGCCTTGAAGGTAAGATGACTAAAAGACCTTTTTCTGCAAAAGACCTTAGAGCCAAAAAATCCTTTAGAACTTGTATATTCAGACCTCTGTGGTCCGTTGAATGTTCAAGCAAAAGGAGGTTTTGAAAATCTCATTTCTTTTATAGATGATTATTCAAGATTTGGGTATCTTTATTGAATGCAACACAAGTCTAAAACTCGTGAAAAGTTCAAAGAGTACAAGACTGAAGTTGAAAACTTATTAGATCAAACAATTAATACACTTTGATCTGATCAAGGTGAGGAGTATATGGACTTGAGATTCCAAGACTATATGATAGAACATGGAATCACATCTCAACTCTCACCACCTGGTACACCTCAATAGAATGATGTATCAGAAAGGAGAAATAAAACCTTGTTGGACATGGTTCGATCTATGATGTCCAACACATATGTTAACAACAAACCTAAAGAAATTAGAACCTTGTTCAGGGGCATCTCTATTCATAAGCTATCCCAAGGAAACCAGAGGTGGTTTATTTTATGATCCAAAAGAAAACAGGTGTCAATAAATGCCACATTCTTGAAGGAAGATCACACAAGAGATCACAAGTTGCATAGTAAATTAATTTTAAGTGAAATTTCTGATGAAAATAACATTACTTCAATAAAAAGATGTTAACAATGCTGGTACATCAATATGAGTTGTTAATGGTGCTAGCACATTTAGTCAAAATACTTCTCAAGAGTTAAGAGAGCCTCATCGTAGTGGGAGAGTTATATCTCATCCTACAAGATATATGAGTTAAATAGAAGCTCATGTCATCATTGCTGATGATGGCATTGTGGATCCATTATCTTTTAAGAAGGCAATGAAAGATGTTGACAAGAAATGGGTCAAAGTCATGAATCTTGAAATGGAATCTATGTATTCCAATTTAGCTTGGGATCTTGTAGATCGACCTGATGGGGTAAAAGCTATAGGTTGTAAGTATTGGGTTTTATATCCTAAAACTCGTGGTATGTAAACAATAGAGCTTATTCTGAAAATTCAATAAAGGTGTTATTGAATAGATCTATTACTTGAATAGAAATCCAATAAACCTAAAAGTCCCTTGACTATTGAATGAGTATTTGAACTTTATGTGGAGACATAAAGGTGGATCAGGTTTGAGTAAATAGTCAAAATGATCTATAGTACATGGATAAGATTGGGTACCTTATTCTGGTAACACTATTGGATACGGCCTGCTCTGTAGTTGTTACAAGAAGTTGTAAAGTGCTACAAACGAAGTGATCCTAATTTGTTCATGTTGGTCATGAAGAGTGGGGGTGCCCTTGTGCAAAAAAGTTTGTACAAGATCGGACCACGAAATGAGTCACTCTTACTTTATAACGATGTTTACTGTTTAAGACTGACTATTTTAAAGCGATGACCTAGGTAACTTGACCTTAAGCCTAAGCTAACTATGAACTCCTGTTTATATGGGATTTCCCTTAGATTTGTATAGGTGAGGGTTGGCTTAACAACGCTGGCTCAATATGACTGCCATTTTAGGAGTGAGGCTGGATAGATAGCTGGGGACATAGGGTGCAAGGGGAAATTCACTCCTACCCACTTTAGGGATAGTAGAGAGTTGTTCCCTTAAGTGTTGATTCTGGGGCTTGAACAAGGGATCCCGCCCTCTCATATCAAATGAGAGGGACTCGGTTTTATGATTGGATCACAAAATAATTGTTCATTAGGGGATTAGTGGGGACTTAAGAAACAAGAGGTAATTTCGGGGGTAAAACAGAGATTTGACCCAACCATTATTGCGAACAACCTGTGAAGGGTTAACTTACTAATCATGGTTATATCGAGTGGACATAATATATCTACAGTGAGGGGAGTTCAACTATGGGCTTTAGTGGAGTGACCCATTAGTTAACGACTAGGGGTTAGACCGGTCTAATGAGTTTAGCCGATTAATCTCGGATCGTTGAAGCCCATTATCTGTAGGTCCATGATGTCCCCCTACTAGCTAGAAAATAAATTAGCTCTAGAGTAGTGTGATAAGTTAATTTAAAATGTTCAAATTAGAATCAAACGGAATTGGAGAAAATATATTTAAATATGATTTAAATATATGAAGATGAATTTGTGTAAAAATTAATTTAATATTAGATATTAAATTAATTAAAATTATTTAAATAATTTTTTATTAATTTTATTGGAAAATTAATTTTTAAAATTAATAAATTTTGATTTTAGAAATAAAATACTTTAAAATCAAAATAGATTTTTGGAAATTCAAAAATCACACAAACTTGAAAAAATGGGTTTTTTCAAGTCATCTTCAAAGTTACTTACAAAGAACCCATTACCTCTTCTTTGGTTTACTCCAAGCATGAGCTGCATCTCATACAACACATATCTTTGCATGATAGTCTGCAATATACTGAAGAGATTGGAGTGAAGAAAGGAGGATGAACCGACTGAATTTTTGCTGAAAAATTCGGATGAAGAAAGTGTTCTTCAATTGGTTGGTTCAGTGAGCTTTTTTCATATTTCCTTTGATTCCAGCTTATTTTGAGTCTCACAACTCAATCTATAGCACCAATAGAATAGTAGGGAAGATCTTGTGGTGGTCTACATAAGGATTCAGAGGATTTTGCTGCTGGAGATAGAGATTTCATTGGTTCGGCCAAGGTATGTTCTTGAAATCCATTAAACTCTGTTTTTAGCATGTTTTTTTTCAACCAAAATTAATGAATTAGAATGCTTATGGATCCTATTCCCTTTCGCTGCGTGATGGTGTCGATCTAACATTAAGTGGATCTACAAGAGGAAAAGAGGTATAGATCGAAAGGTTCAAACCTTCAAAGTAAGGCTTATGGCAAAGGGTTATACCTCTATAGAAGGGTTGATTATGGAGACACCTTTTCTTTTGTTGTCATGTTAAAATATTTTTGCATTCCCTTATCCATTACCACATATTATGACTATGAAATATTGAAGATAGATGTCAAAACTGCTTTTCTGAATGACAATCTTGATGAGAACATCTATATGAATCGACTAGTTGGATTCAGAAGACAAGGTCAAGAGTAAAAGATTTGTAAGTTAAAACGATCCATTTATGGATTGAAGCAGACATCTAGATCTTAGAATATAAGGTTTGACAATGTAGTCAAATCTTATGGCTTTGAATAAAATTTTGATGAATCTTGTATTTACAGAAAAATTATCAAAAGTACTGTTGTTTTTCTAGTGTTATACGTAGATGTTATCCTACTCATTGAGAATGAAATAGGATTTCTTACTAACATTAAGAACTGGCTATCTGCTCAATTCCTAATGAAAGATCTGGAAGAAGCACAGTATGTTCTTGGTATGCAAAATATAAGAAATCGTCAGAACAGAATGTTAGCCTTGTCTCAAGCATCTTATATTGATAAAATGCTTGTCAGATATATGATACAAAATTCTAAGAAAGGCAATTTACCTTTTAGACATGGAACTATCTTGTCTAAGAAATAATGTCCTAAGACATCTTAAGAAGTTGAGGAGATAAGACGGATTTCATATGCATTGGCTGTAGGCAACCTCATATATGCCATGTCGTGTATAAGGCCAGATATAAGCTATATAGTTGGGATTGTCAGTAGGTATCAATACAATCCAGGATTTGATCATTGGACAATAGTAAAGACAATCCTCGAGTATCTTAGGAGAACGAGGAACTACATGCTTATGTATGGTGCTAAGGATCTGATCCTTATAGGATATACTTACTCTGATTTTCATATTGGTAAGGATTCTAGAAAATTCATATGAAGATCAGTGTTCACTCTTAATGGAAGAGTTGCAGTTTGATGCAGCATAAAACAAGGATGTGTTGCAAACTCTACTATGGAGGTAGAATATTGTTGGGGTTGATACCCTAAATCTCGTAAGGTCATGTAGTTTGTAATACTATACAAACATTTTGTTTATTTAATAAAATATGAAATGTTTTATTTGACATTTATTAGATTAGACCCACAAACCAATAAACTAATATTCAAGGTTATCATCTGTGGCTTAAACATGTATTTAGAGACATACAGGTGAATCATGTTTAAGTATTAACCTAAATGGTTTGTAGTAGATGGATAAGGCTAGATACCTTATCCTGCTGACATTATAAATACGACACACTTTGTAGATGTTACAATTGTTGTAAAGTGCTACAAATGATCTGATCCTAATCATTCATGTGGAGACATGTGAAGGGAGGTATTCTATACAAAGGTATTTATATAAGACCAGACTACAAAATGACTAGTCTCAACGCCGATCATAATTGAGACTTACATTTCACCAGGATGACTGTAGGTGATATGACCTGAATCTTGCGTGAGTTGTGAACTTCTGCCTTTGAAGGCGGCCCTTTGATTTGTGTGGGTGAGAGTGGTCAGATCGCCAACTCAACAAGCCTACCATATTGAGGATTTTTCCAATTGAGGAGTTGGGAACATAACTACACAAGACGAAATTCACTCCTTTCCCAACGTCGGGGAAAGTAAATAAATTGCTCCCTTAAAGGCTGATTTTGGGGCTTGAACAACGCCACACCCTTTCCCAGCCCGAGAGGGGTTTGGTCATAGTTAGATTATGACTTATTGTTCATTAGAGAGGTCAATAATACTTAACGAGTTAGATGTAACTACAGGGGCAAAACGGTAATTTTGGCCTAGTTATACTTATGAGCAATTTGTGAAGAGTCATCGCACTATTGACTAGTTATATCCAATGAATATAGAAATATATTTGTGAAAGTGTGAACTTGTCAGTCTTTAGTGGAATGCCCAACAGTTAATGGATGTTGAATAATATACTTAAAAAAGTTTAAATAATTATTCATGTACCATTGAAGCTTCAAGTTACAGGTCCTTGTAGCTCAACATGGATTAAATGAGAATCAATTTTGGATTAATTTGAATTGTTCAAATTAATTGAGGGAATTAATTATATGTGATATAATTAATTTAATTTAATTATATATTATATAATTACTATAATATATTTGATACATTATAAAGTTTATTTGAGAGGAATAAATATTTGAATATGATTCAAATATTAATTATGTGAAATGAATTCTATGAAGCACAAACACAGATACGGTTACACGATACGGATACGATCGAATACGGAGATTCGTCAATTTCTAAAAAACTAATATACGGATACGTCTAAGGATACACCATTTTTTTAATATATATAATTCTAAAAAAATGAGGATACTGATACATTGAAGATACATTTTCTTTTTCCTAATAAAACCTAGGATATAGATAAATTTAGCATACAAGTTAATAACAATAGCGCAAAATAGAATACAAACACTGAAATATAATATAAAAAAAGCAACATCTAAGATGTTGAAGTACAATAGGTAATAAAACGCAATAGAAAAGTGACTCATATTACAAAGAAGAAGAAGAAGATTAAAGGGAGAAGTATGAAGATAAACGAAGAACTTCTTCATTGAATTGTTGAAGATATCCAAATGGTTTATATTTTGGTGGACTTTGTGGGAACTCAAATGTGAAGATGAAGATTAGATGATTTTAGGTATGGGTGGAAACGGTTTGGTTTGTTGATCAAACCAAATCGAACTGAACCGCATATATGCGGTTCAATTTGGTTTCAAATTCGGTTTTGGCATTTTTAAAAAATCCATGTTATATTCTTTTTTTAATTAAAAGCGGTTTGGTTCGGTTCGGTTTTAAATTCGATTTTGTTCTTTAAATTAAAAGCGGTTCGGTTTTAAATTCGGTTTTACTTTTTTTTTTTTAAATATATAGTATATATATATATATATATATATATTAGTTAAAAACGGTTCAGTTCGGTTTCAAATTCGGTTTTTGAAAGTGAAACCGAACTGAACCGAATTTTTCGGTTTCACTGAGTTTTCTATTCGGTTTTTAGAAATGGTTCGGTTTTTGCGGTTTGAATGACCACCCCTAATTCTAGGGTTTGGTCTTTTATTTATTTTTTCCTTTAGTTTTGGACTCGAGTAGTGAGCTTTTTAATAGGTTGTCTAGTTTTAGATTGGAAAATATTAGATGAGTTATTTGTCTTTTTTTTTAAAAAAAAAAAGGTACGCGTAGAAATAAATACGTTAAATCGCGTGTCAGATACATTCGATATCTGGAATATCTGAAGTATCGATATCCGATATGTCTGATACGGATTATTTGCCTCACATGAAGTATCTGTGCTTCATAGATTGGATTCATATAATTAAATTTAATATAAATAAGATTTATATTAAATATATTTGTTGAGAGAATTAAAACTATAGGTTATATTGTATGTGATACAATATTAAACCATAGGTTATATGTTATATATGATATAACATATAGTTATATATATATATATATATAATAAGTTGGTCATTATATAAATATATATTAATTAAAATTAAAATTATTTTATTTTAATTTTTGAATTTTGTTTAGGGAGAGAAATAAGTTCTCTCCCTTATTCTCTCTCAAGCAATGTACGTGTGTAGGTGGTTGTATTTGGGATTTTTGTTCTCTTTCTTTGTTATAATATATATAGTTGCATGATTTAATTTTTATAGCATGTTCATGCATCATATAATATAAGAGTTATAGTATATGTTTGCATGCATTAATAATATTGTCATGCATCATTTATATTATAAGTGTTATAATATATAGTTTGTGTATGGATGAATGTTATTAATTATTTCATTATCTTATAATATAAGTGTTATATATAGTTAGTATTGAAATGAAATTGCATGAAGCATGACACTATCTTTAGTAATTTATAATTGTTATAATTTACTAAGCATATCAATTAATACAATTGAATGATTTTAATTTATTTCATTTGTTTATAAAAGTTATAACTAAATAAAATTAGAAATTAAAATTAATAATTCAGAATTGCATGCAAACATTAGGTTATCAATAGTTTAGAATTGCACGCAAATCTTAGGTTAAAAAGTTTTTAAAATATGATTAACATAGACCTATGATCACTTTTCTAGTAAGATTAGAAATTAAGTTTAATCTTTTAATCAATTTAATAGGATTAAATTGATTCTTAATTAAAAGATTAAATTTGTAACAAATATATCCATAAGGGACCTTTTATCTAAGGTTATCTCTGTCTAAGCTGAGGTATTTAAGTTGACGAAAACGTAACACCCCTACCTGGAAACTTATCTGGAAAGGTGAATTATATAGATTTATTATAAGCATAAAATGGTTGATTAAAGTTTATTAAAGTGTTTAATAAACATTAATCAAAGTTGTTTAACTATCCAAAGTAAGTGTTAGTTTTGGGCAAATTAAACAAACACTTAGTTAAAAATCATTAGCCAGATTTTCCTAAGTTAAATAACCCTAGGTATAGCACTCAGTGGGAAGAAAATGGGATATATGATACTTCATTTTACCTTTTCACGTTTCTCCCTAAAAGTTCACACCGTGAGATCTATACTCGGCCTCGAGGCACCTTTGCTTGTGTTCCCCTACGAATGGTGTTTTTATAGGTCAATATCAAAGTGAAGGGAGAAAGTGTTTATAGTAAGTGGGAGTGGGACATGTGTCAACATATCCCACAATCTCTCTCATTAGTTGGTAGTAAAGTTTCATGCTTAGCCTCGAGGCACCTTTGCTTGTGCCTATCACACCCCGCCTCTTGAGCCCAAGGGGAGGCGTGACGGACCATAGATACCACACTTTTGTGATACCTACTGCCCATCTGAACCTCTTTACTCTCATAAAACTTTAAGCCAAGTATATAAACAACAACTGTTTGGCTAAACTCATTTTATTACTAACAGCATAACGTTTATACAACTCCCAGACTTAACTACAAAGTTTACAACAAAAACTCTTAAAACCAGAAGTGTGGTTGTGGCTGTGGCAGACCTTGACCTTAGAAGCACCCTGGAACTCCTCATTTTTTGCTTCCTGGGAAGAAAAACATGAATGAAAAGAATGAGTTTCAAGAAGCTCAGTGAGTGGTAAGTAAGTTCTAGAGTTTATTTCAACTTATAATAATACAAGCATATCACAAATACGAAGTTAACACTCAAACCTCATCCTTGAATGGGTATGTTCTCAATTCTACCTACACACACGGTAGATAGTTAAATTGATACTAGTCATAAATGTTTACTCTCTTGTATTCCCTGTGTGCATATAGATCCCCGCTTATGGGCTCAGAAGCTAGGCCTGCCAGCCCTCTGACCATCTTATACGAGGTTCTTCTCACAGTCTCAGGAACTAGACCTCTCGTGAGGTTTTACTCCAGGCTCAAGAACTAGGTCTATTGACCCCCTGACCATCCTGATCATATAATCCCATACTCATTCTAATTACTCATTCAAAACATAACTATATACATATACTCTAAAGATATGCTTAACACTTAAAGAAAATTACCACTCACCTTGGTAGGGTAGGAACCTTTCCCTCTAGAAGTTCCTTGGTTTCCTCAGGCTCCCTTTTAAACCCTAAATTCCATATTCAATTTCAAGCTTAGATTACATATAGTTCTAGACCTTATTTCGAGATACTTTCTTCTACACACATGTTTTAGAATGTCTCAGAAAGCTTACCTTGAAAAATCAGCTTAGAACTTCTCGTGGTTTGGCTGGAATCCTTAAATCATCAAGAGTGGCTCAAGCTTACCCAAAAGCTCGACCCTTCTATTTTTCCTCACTCTCTAGCCTGATTCCTTGGAGCTTTTTCTCCGACAGCCCTACCTTAAAAACTAGACTCTTTCAGCTTTCAAGTGGCTTTGGAATTACTCAAAATGCACGAGTAATCTGGGAGAACTCTTCATCTCAAATTGATGCTGGTTTAAGACCTCACTGTCTGACATCATCTCCTGCTCTTGAAACCACTTGATCAACGCATAGATTCCTCTGAATCTGCTCTCAAACACTCTTCCTAATGTACTTTGAAGAGAATTTGTGTTATGAACTAAAGAGAAGACTTGTGATGGTATTTATAGGCCGATACTTCTCATTTCTTAAGGCTTCCAACACATGATACCTCCTACTTTAGAAACTTTTGGAGTGTCTGCACTATGTTTTGCCACTCATCTACTTGCATGAAGTTTGAGTTGTCTTCCTCATTCATAAATCTTCCTTGCATGAGTCTCTATTTGTCCACCTTCTACTAACTCAAGCTCAACCTCTTCATGGTATAGCCATTTGTCCGAGTGAATCCATCAGCCTTGTGTACCGCAAACCTCATCAACATATAGGCACTTCACTATGCGCCCATCGTCTAGCTCTTGCGCTCATCGCATAGCTCATCATTTAGTAATCTCTCGTGGTCGTTCATCATCCAGCCTTCTTATTGTTGCTCATCGTCTAGCCCTCTCACTGTCGCTCATCGTCTAGCACCTGTGCCCATCGCATAGCTCCATTGTCTAGTGATCGCTCACTGTCGCTTATCACCTAACGATCTCACTATCGCTCATTGTGTATCTCTCACTATTGCTTATCGTGTAGCACTGACCCCATCGTCTAATGCATCACGTCCATCATCTAGTGCTTGCGCATTGTCTAGCATTTACGCTTATCGTCTAGTGCCCAAGCTCATCGTTTAGCGCTATCGTCTAGCGCTTATGCTTATTGTGTAGCGCCATCGTCTATCGTGTAGCGCTATCGTCTAGACATCGCTTAGCAAATTGTTTAGCGCCGCATGTAGCTACATGATCGTCCGCGCGTGCAACACTCCAACGCCCAATGTCCACACTCGCGCACACCTAATTCTGCCGCATGCATGTTAACCTCCAAAACTTGGCTGCCGCATGCCTGATCCATCACATGGGTTTTCTTCACTCGACCACACTTGGCTTCAAAGCTTAATCTCTTATAACCTCTACAAACTTAACCTCATCTCATGCGTTAATGTTTTCCTAACACCAAACACATGGTTTCTTTTTGACTTCATAATTAGCCAAATTTTTACTAGTTAAGGCTTAACTCAAAGCTACTCAACAAATCTATTCAACACTTAGAATTTTCCTTCTCTTTAATATAGGATTTAACTTATACTTAGTTAATTCCCTTTATTACCTGCTTAATTAGGGAAATTGAAATTCGGGTTTCACAGTGTCCCCCTATGGATGACATTTGCATGATTTTACCTCAAACTCTAGAAATGGATAGGATCACTTTAGTTTTTATCCCAATTAGTTTTTCCCTATGGTTGGCTCATTGGGGCGTAACTCTATAATGGGTTACACTTACAAGAAATATTAAGAGAGTTTAACAATTTATAGACTAAACAATGGTGACTGATAGTTACAGTAACAAGGAGTTGTTCTGTCTATTGGTTGAGATAGTCTCATTTTAGTGAAGGGGTACCTTATTACCCTACAGTGGCTTTTGTTCTGTCTCATTGAAACATCATTGTAAAACATATGTCACTTAGGATGCATTAGATTATTTTTCTAAATTTGATTGGTTTTTATAAATGGGTTAATGCATAGATTACTAATATAAATAATTTGTATGGTTTCAACAATTTATTAATCATGACTTCCGCTACTTTAAATTTGCTCACCATCGACAAACTTACAGATGAAAACTATACAATATGGAAAAACACAACCAACATGATTTTAATCATCGATGACCTGCATTTTGTCTTTATAGAGGATTGTCCTCCTATTCTTGCTCCAAATGTTCGAGAAGCATACGATCGATGGACATAGGAAAACGAGAAGGCCTGAGCATATATCTTGGCAGGCCTTTCAGAAGTCTTGGCCAAGAAGAATGAGCCCATGATCACTGCCCGTGAGATCATAGAGTCCCTGCAGTGGATGTTCG
Source organism: Benincasa hispida (assembly GCF_009727055.1). NCBI lineage: Eukaryota > Viridiplantae > Streptophyta > Magnoliopsida > Cucurbitales > Cucurbitaceae > Benincasa > Benincasa hispida. The sequence continues at coordinate 36,869,836 of NC_052359.1, forward strand.
GACAACCATTCATACAACTCAGGCACAATGCTCTAAAACACATATTCGATGTCTGTATGTAAAAAGGGGAATCTGTTAGAGAACACATTCTCAACATGATGATCCACTTCAACGTGGCGGAGATGAATGGGTCTGTCATTGATGAAGATAGTCAGGTTAGCTTCATCTTGGAATCTTTGCATGAAATTTCCTATAGTTCCATAGCAATGTTGTTATTAATAGGATTGACTACAACTTGACCACCTTGCTCAATGAGCTTCAGACTTTTTAGTCCTTGATGAAAAACAAGGAACAAAAGGGAGAGACAAATGTTGCCTCGTCCTCAAAGAAGTTCTACAGAGGATTGTCCTCTAGAACCAAGTCTATGCCTTTTTCTTTTGGTACCAAAAAGTGGAAGAAGAAAAAATGTGGAAAGGGAAAAGCTAATCCACCAATTGCTGCCCAGAAGGGCAAGAAGGTCAAGGCTGCAGAGGGAATCTATTTCCATTGCAACCATGGGGGACATTGGAAGAGGAATTGTCTCAAATACTTGACAGAAAAGAAGAAGGCCAAGCAAGGTAAATATAATTTACTTGGATTGGAAACTTGTTTAGTGGAGAATGATGATTCAACTTGGATCATTGATTCAGGTGCCACTAACCATATTTATTCCTCATTTCAAGAAATTAGCGGCAACTAGAAGTGGGGGAGATGACAATGTGTGTTGGAGTTGGACACGTCGTCTCAGCAATGGCAATGAGAGGGTTTAGACTCTACTTACAAAAATCTTATATTTTATTAAATAATATATATGTGGTTCTAGGCTTGAAAAGGAACCTGGTTTCTATAAAATGTCTTCATGAACAACAATATTCTCTTAGTTTTCAAGTAAATAAAGTGTTTGTTTACAAGAATGGACTATTAATTTATTGTGCTAATCTTGAAGATAATTTGTATGTACTAAGACCGTTAGCAACTAAAGCCCTCCTTAATATTGAAATGTTTAAAACTGTGGTAACTCAGAATAAAAGACTTAAAATTTCTCCTAAACAAAATATCCATCTTTGGCCCCTAAGATTAGGACACATCAATCTCAATAGGATTGAGAGATTAGTCAAGAATAGATTTCTAAGCGAGTTAGAAGAAAATTCTTTATCAGTGTATGAGTCATGCCTTGATGGCAAAATGATTAAAAGATCTTTTACTGGAAAAGATCATAGGGCTAAAGAACCCTTAGAGCTTATACATTCAGACCTCTGCAGTCTGATGAATGTTAAAGCAAGATGAGTGTGTGAATATTTCATCACTTTTACTGATGATTATTCAAGATATAGGTATGTTTCTTTAATGCAACAGTAGTCTGAAGCTTTTGAAAAGTTTAAAGAGTTTAAGGCTGAAGTTGAAAATGCATTACATAAAACGATTAAAACATTTCGATTTGATCGAGGTGGAATGTTTTTGGATCTTACATTCTAGAACTATTTGATAGAACATGACATTGTATCTCAACTCTCAGCACTTGGTACACCTCAGCAAAATGGTGTATCAGAAAGAAGAAATTAAACCTTGTTGGGCATGGTTCGGTCTATGATGAGTTATGCATCCCTACTGGACTGGTTTTGGGGTTATGCAGTATAGGCTGCAACATATATTTTGAATTGTGTTCTATCCAAGAGTGTTACCAGAACATATTTGCAATTATGAAATGGTCGTATAGGTAGTTTACGTCATTTCAGGATCTGGGGTTGTCCAACACATGTGCATGAGGCAAATCCTAAGAAATTTGAACCTCGTTCAAAATTGTGCCTATTTGTAGACTACCCTAAAGGAATGAGAGGTGATTATTTTTACGGATTAAAGAAAATAAAGTGTTTGTATCGATAAACACTACCTTTCTAGAGGATGACCACATTAGGAAGCATAAGCCCTACAGTAAGATTGTGTTGAATGAACTTTCCAAAGAAACTATTGAAATTTCAACAAGAGTTGTTGAAGAACCCAACACCTTAAAAAGAGTTGTTGAAGTTGGTTCATCTAGTAGGTCATGTCCACATCAAGTGTTGAGAGAACCTCAACGTAGTGGGAGGGTTGCGAACCCACTTGTCCATTATATGGGTTTAACAGAAATCCTAGCTATGGTAGCTGACGGAGATGTTGAGGATCCATTGTCTTACAAGAAGACAATAGAGAATATTGACAAAGATAAGTAGATCAAAGCTATTGATTTCAAAATGAAGTCTATGTACTTTAATTCTGTTTGGGATCTTGTAGATCAACCTGATAGGATAAAACCTATAGGTTGCAAATGGATCTACAAGAGAAAGCGGAATGCTAATGGGAAGGTACAAACCCTTAAGGCAAAAGTTGTGGCAAAGGGGTTATATCCAGAAGGAGTCGACTATGAAGAAACTTTCTCAACTGTTGCCATGTTGATGTCTATCTGAATCCTCCTATCCACTGCCTCATATTATGACTATAAGATTTGACAAATGGACAACAAGACTGCTTGTTTGAATGACAATCTTGAGGAGACCTTTTATATGGAGCAGCCTGGGGGATTCATATCCCAAGGTCAAGAGCAAAAGGTATGTAGGCTTAATCGGTCAATCTTTAGATTGAAGCAAGCTTCTCGATCTTGGAATATAAGATTTGATATTATGATAAAGTTTTATGGCTTTGATCACAGTGTTGATGAACCTTGTGTATACAAGAGGATCTTCAACAGTTCAGTAGCTTTTTTAGTATTGTATTTAGACGATATCCTACTAATTAGGAATGATGTAGGTTTGCTGACTGGAATTTAGAATTGGCTAGCATCCCAATTTCAAATGAAATATTTAGGAGAGGCACAATTTTTTCTGGGCATTCAAATCTTTAGAGATTAAAAGAAAAAAACGCTAGCTCTATCTCAAGCATCGTACATTGACAAAATGCTGGTCAAGCTTTCAATACAGAACTCCAATAGAGGTTTACTACCGTTCAGGCATGGAGTTATATTTTCTAAGGAATAGTGTCCTAAGACACCTCAAAGAAGTTGAGAAAATGAGATGGATCCCCTAGGCATCAGCTGTTGGTAGCTTGATGTATTCTATGTTATGTACTAGACCTGACATCTGCTATGCGGTGGGGATAGTCAATAGATATCAATCTAATCCAGGATTTGATCACTGGACCGTAGTTAAAAACATTCTCAAGTATCTACGAAGAACGAGGGACTACGTACTCGTGTATGTTTCCAAGAATTTGATCCTTACACGATACACGGACTCTGATTTCCAGACTGATAAGGATTCTAAGAAATCTATATCAGGATTAGTGTTCACTATTAAGGGAGGGGCAGTAGTCTAGAGGAACACTAACCAGGGGTGCATTGCTGACTCCACCATGGAGACTGATTATATAGCGGCTTGTGAAGCTACTAAGGAATCTATGTGGCTCAGAAAATTCCTAACTGATCTGAAAGTGGTTCCAGACAAATCAAAGCCCATCACCCTTTATTGTGATAATAGTGATGATGTGGCTAATTCTCGAGAGCCTCGGAGTCACAAACACGGGAAGCACATAGAGTAGAAGTATCATCTCATCTAAGAGATTGTGCATCGGGGGATGTGATCGTTGTGCAGATAGCTTTGGAGTACAATGTTGCTGATCGATTTACAAAGCCCTCATAGCTAAGGTATTTGAGGGTCACCTACGAAGTTCGGGTCTATAGAACATGTCACATATAGTCTAGGGCAAGTAGGAGATTTTGTATTGGGTGCATTTTATGTCCTAGTTTATTGATTTGTGTACTTGTATATTAGTATGACTTGTAAATTGTACACCCAACTAGCTTTAGGACGAATGGGAGATTGTTGGGTTGATGCCTTAAATCTCGTAGGTTTCCGTAGTTTGTAATTGTATTGAACAAAAATTTTGTTTATTTAATAAAATATGAGATTTTTTTTTTGACATTTAGTAGCATTAAACCCACAAACCAATAAACTAACATCTTATCTATAGCTTAAACTTGTATGTAGAGACATACAGTGGATCATGTTTAAGTGATAATCTAAATGGTCAATAGTAGATGGATAATGCTGGATACCTTATCCTAGTGACACTACGAATACGAAATTGTTGTAAAGTGCTATAAATGATATAATCCTGATCATTTATGTGGAGACATGTGTGCGGGGTATTCTATACAAAGGAGTTTCTATAAGACTGAATCATGAAATGGCTAGTCTCATTATATAACTTCGTTCATAATTGAGACTTATATTTCACCAAGATGACCATATGGGTAGATCATGTTTAAATGATAACCTAAACGGTCTGTTGTAGATGGATAAGGCTGAGTACCTTATCCTGGTGATACTACGGATATGACCCGCTTTGTAGATGTTACAAATGTTGTAAAGTGTTACAAATGATCTAATCCTAATCATTCATGTGGAGACATGTGAGCGGGGGTATCTTATACAAAGAGTTTGTATAAGATCGAACTACGAAATGACTAGTCTCATTATATAATGCTGTTAATAATAGAGACTTACATTTCATTAGGATGACCATAGGTGATATGACCTAAATCCTGCGTGGGTTTTGAACTCCTGTCTATGAAAACAGTCCTTTGATTTGCGTGGGTGATAGTTGTCAGATCGTCGACTCAAGATGCCTAACATTTTAGGGATTTGTCTGATTGGGGAGTTGGGAACACAACTACATAAGAAGGTATTTACTCCTTCCTTAATGTCGGGCTAAGTAGATAAATTTCTCTCTTAAGAACTGATTCTGGGGCTTGAACAATATGGCGTCACACCCAATCCTGTCTAAAGAGTGGTTTGGTCATAGTTAGACTATGACTTATTGTTCATTAGAGGGATCAGTGGTAAGTTAGATGTAACTACAGAGGAAAAACGGTAATTTGGCCTAGTTGTACTTACGAGTAATTTGTGAAGGGTCATCACACTGTTGATTGATTATATCCAATGAAATATATCTATAGTGTGAAGAGTGTAGCTGTCGGTCTTTAGTGGAGTGCCCGACAGTTGAATAATTAATTAAAGGAGTTTAATTAATTATTCAAGTACCATTGAAGCTTCAAGCTATAGGTCCATGAGGTCCTTTATGTAGCTCAACATGGATAAATGAGAATCAATTTTGGATTAATTCGAATTGTTCAAATTAGGAAATTAATTATATGTGATATAATTAATTTAATTTAATTATATATGATATAATTACATAATGTATTTGATACATTATAAAGTTTATTTGAGAGGAAATAAATATTTGAATATGATTTATGTGAATTGGATTCATATAATTAAATTTGATATAAATAGGATTTATATTAAATATCTTTGTTGAGAGAATTAAAACTATAGGTTATATTGTATGTGATACAATATTAAACCAAAGGTTATATGTTATATATGATATAACATATAGTTACACACATACACATATATAATGATAATAAGTTTGTTATTATATATATATATATATATATATATATATATATATATATTAAAATTAAAAATATTTTATTTTATTTTTTGAATTTTGTTTAGAGAGGGAAATAACTTCTCTCCTCTATTCTCTCTCAACCTTTGTACGTGTGTGGGTGGTTGCATTTTTTATTTTTATTCTTCTTCTTTGTTTGACAGAGGGGGCAATACATAATAGTTCTGAAAAATTCCCAATTTTTCAATCTCTCTTTTTCTCTTTCAATTCTCAATTCCCTTCCTCCAAAATTCCCAAGAGTCCACAAACTCTTTGGATTCTCATTCTAGAGAATACAAAGGAAACCAATTGGTGATGGTTGTCTTGATTGTTCGTGATTTTCTGGAGAAGGAATTTGAAGAAAGGTTCTTCAAAGGGAACAATATCCCTTTTCTCTTTTATTTTATTCTAATTAGCCTGCTATAATTTTTATTTTGTTGCATAATAATTTTGTAAAAACTGTGAATTTTGTAAAATTGTGATTTGTGTCCGATTCCCGCTTATGCTCAAGGACCTTTACCAATTCCTACAAATATGTAGCTACTTGTGAAGCTACTAAGGATGGCAACAGTGGTGTTGTGGCAAATTCATAGGAACCTCGGAGCTGGAAAGCATATAGAATAGAAATATCATGTAATACAGAAAATTGTACAACGAGGGGACGTGATCGTCATGCAAATAGCATCAACGCACAACATTGTTGATCTATTTACCAAGACTCTCACAGCTAAAGTGTTCGAGGGTCATTTAGAAGGTCTAGATCTACGAGATATGTATCACTTAGACTAGGGGAAGTGGGAGATATGATTGGGTATAATGTATGCCCTAGTTTATTTATTATTATTATTATTTAATTATTATTATTTTGTATTGTACATCTCACTAGCTTTAGGATAAGTGGGAGATAGGATTTATGTCCTACATCTTGTAATCTGTGTAAATTTGTAAACAAATTATTAATAAATAAATAAAGTGTTTATTCAATAAAATATTCTTACTTTATTTTGCATAACTCAAAATCCAATAAACTAAGATCGGAGGTTATTTATTGTAATTTGAATAGTATGTAGTTGATATACTACTGGATCGTGTTCAAGGAATAACCTGAAAGGTTTATAGTATATGGATAAGGTTGGGTACTTTATTCTAGTAACATTATGGATATGACCCACTTTGTAAATATTACTATAGTTGTAAGTGTTATAGGTTGATCTAAATCGTTCATGTGATGACATGCAAGTGGAGGTATCCTATACAGTGAGTCTTTATAAGTTCAGACCATGAAATATAATCTCTCTTTATAACACTGTTAATTGAAGAGATTTATACTTCAAACGATAACCATGTAACTCAATCTTAATCCTAAGTGAGTTATAAACTATTGTTATCAAGGGTCGTTCTTTGATTTGAATGTGTGAGAATGGCCTTAGCTGCGGGCTCAATATGCCTACCATTTTATGAATGATACCGGGTGAGGAGCTGAGAACGTAGCTTTGCGAGATGGAATTCACTTCTTCCCAATTTTAGAGAAAGTAGATAAATTTTTTCCTTAAATGTTGACTCCGGGACTTGAACAATGAGACCTCACTCTCTCACTGGCTCAAAAGGGATTTTGTTTATGTTAGCACCATAAACAGAATTGTTCATTAAAAAACCAGTGGTACTTAAGGTACAAGAGGTAACTACAGAGGTAAAACAGTAATTTAACCTAGTTGTCATTACAAACAATTTGTGATGTGTTGACTTACGAAATACGGTTAATTCAATGAAAACATAAATATATTGCAGTTTATAGAAGTACAACTATAGGTCTTTAGTGAAATGTCACATAGTTAATGAATGATGATTAACTTAATTAATTAACTTAATTAAAGAGTTTAATTAATTAATCATGAATCATTGGAACTTATAATTATAAGTCCATTAGGTCCATCTGCTAGCTCATAAATAGATCAAACAAAGGTTTTGAGTGGAAAGTATATGAAGAGTTCAAATTATTGAAAAGGGAATCAATTGTGTATGATACAAAAGATAAAATAATGATTAATCGTATACATTACTAATTTTGAATTAGATTCAAAATTAAACTACATAGCATGAGAGTATAAATATTTGAATAAAATTCAAATATTAAATTAATATAAATTAGATTTATATTAAAATTATAGGTTATAATTGATATGAATAAGAATTATATTAAAACTATAAGTTAGGTGAGAAATACATAATTAAAATATAGTTGAAATTAAGTGAATTAAATATTGGATATTTAATTAATTAATTTAAATTTAATTGAATTAATTAAATTCAATTTTAACTCTCCTGTATTACAGGAGAGTGGGGAAGAGGGAAACGTGGGGAGAGGGTAGTTACCATCTCCCTCTTTGCCTTTAATTTACAGAATGGTATGCACTTTGAAGAGCTTGACTTCACGTGAATTTTTTGGGTTGCCCTCTCTCACACTCATAATCTCTTCAACCTTCATTCTCAAAGAAAGTGTTGTTTGCTTTTCCCTTTCCTTCCACAAAGGATCCGACCAATCCTCTCCCTCACTCATGAGGCTCTGTATTACGTTGAAATTCCAATAATGCATGGTCCAAGATTTGAATCAAAGGTGGCAGATAGATTAATTCCTTAAAAGATCATTGATTTTTTGTTTATTAGGAAGGTCATTAACAAATCTATGTGCTCCATTTGATAATTGATCATATATTATAAACATTTTATGTCAATTAAGTTTGACTAAGACTTAATGTACAACAACGTATGAAGAATGAATGTATCCACATTTAAAATAGTAATGGATATCTAATCCATTTTGTTAAGCTTAAATAATACTATTTTTTACTTCTTCATTGATCGAGTCCCTCTGCAAGTTGATTAATTTTTAATGTAGTTTCCCTTGGTTCTTTTATTTTCCTTTTTAAAATATATTTCTTTATTCCTAACATGAATAAACTTAAAACTTTGATGTACTCTTTGATTAGCCATAAAAAATTAACAAGAATTTTAATATAAGGGATTCAACGTTCCAGACATATGTTTGATAGTACGTCCAAAATTTTGGTCTCAATTTATCGATAATGGTTCAAAATATGTTTAATATGTTTGATATGATATAGTTGTAAATCATAAAATAAGTTGTAGATTATCTAACAAAATATTGGGTTGATATAACTATTTTACAATACAATCAAGTTTATGATAAATTTTATTATACATTTTTGGGTAGTTGCTAAAATATCAATCAAGTCCAAAGGATTTGTAGATATAACACAATGCAAAAAAATTTACAAATATAGCAAAAATTAGATTATGATTTGAAAATCTTTTAATGATAGACCAAGGTTTAGTAGTGATAGACAACATTGCTGATAGGAGTCTAATATTGATAGATTTTGCTATATTTGCAATTCTTAAAAAATGTCGCTATACACTTAAATATTATCTCATAAAGTGCTACCCAATATAATTACCCTCCATCTTTTAATTTAACAAAAAAAATTTGAGTTTGTACATTTGTAGTCTTTTCTAATTTAAATCTACATTTTAAAATTTTAATTTCAAAATCTGGATACAAGAAAAAGATTAAAAATATATCTTTTCCAGTTTTCATTATTTAGATTACAAATTCTAAAAATGGTTTTCAAAAACACATTGTTGAGTTAATATATAAACATAAATAATAATAATAATAATATAGTCTACCTCAAATGTCATATGCTGAAATGCTTTGAATCTATTATTTAGCACTTCAAACAATGAAGTACGAAGGCTTGCTTATCATATTTAAACCCTAATTTGTATTCGTGTTTGTCATGTTTACGTTTTTACTCTAAGGTTGAAGTATGCTATATAAACCCGCTAACCCTAAAAGTACTTAATCTGTTATCTAAATTATTCTCTCTAATAAGAAATTGTTCTCCATCTATTCATAGGCGTAACTAACACATTATTAGTGAACTAAATAAATCTTTATATCGATTATCTATTGTTTATACTTTTCTATTTATCTTTCTTTGTTGATTTCATAACAAATTGGTATCAAAGCAACCCTCGATGTAGCCATATTGGTAAAATTCTCAATTGTCGAACAAAGAACTTGGAGCATCGGAAGACATTAGCTAGCAGTATCCATCCATCCGTGGTTGAGCTTTCAAACGAATAGTATGCTCTAGTGTAATTCAAATAGATGACTACTCCATGATTGAGTTAGTGGTACACTCAAGTGTAACTCAAAGATTAGATGACTATTTGATGGAATGTTCAGGGGTTCTTTGTTCGAGGGGAATCATGGAAGGAAAATTGTAAAATAAATACGTTGGTATTCCATGGGTTGCTAAGATGATGTGAGAGATTCAATTAAAAAAATTCATGACAAAGTAAAATACAGAACATGAGGAAAAATAAGAACAAGAAGAAGAAGATGGTGATGAAATTCATGGAGAAAACTTGGGAATAAAATGTTTTCATTTATCTTTTGGTTTCTCATTTTATTTAACCATTTTTTTTTACAAAAAATGTAGTGTGTTAATTGTTGTTCATTACCAAAAAAGAGAGAGACAAAGACAAGCTTTAAAAATTAAAAGAAAAAATTACAATCCATGTTTTATTCAAACAAAGATGGGTAGAATTATTGAATAAAAAATTGTCAAAACAAAAATAATAATCATAAAGCAAATTATTTAGAGTTCAAAAAATTACATCAGATACCATAAATTATGAACTCAATTCTACATCTCAAACAAAGACATTAATTTAGACTAAATAACCCTGTACCTCAAATATAAACATATGAACTCCACAGATATACTTCAGACATCCTATCTCAATTTAGTGCCACAAACAACCTCTTAAAGTGACATCACCCCTAACTTCCATTAAGATATTTATATATCATAAAATAATACATCTAAATTAAGTCCTTTAATTAATTTTTTTTAGTACAAATAATTATAGGTTTGGAAAATCGAACTTTATTGAGCCTTTAATTAATTTGTTTATTTGAAATCTTAAGGATGCTTCACAATAACCACGGGACATTTTGCATATTTCGCACAATAATCGCTCACGCTCCCAAGCAACGCCCTGCACAAAGACAATTTACCCAAATATCACATAATTAAAATCCCAACCATATAAAAATGTTTGCCGAAGAAAGAAAAAACATATAAGTCACTACTTGATCCTTACTAATATTTTGTTAACAGTTTTTTACTCTTCCTTAAAATAATTTATTATTTTTTTAAAAATATGTTACACTTGTTAATACATATGACTCAAAATCATATTATCCGTCCATAATTTATGTATAAACAAAAGATATACATATATATATATTCGAATTTAATATTGAGATAGATATTTTTAAAATACCATTAGAAAAAGATATTTTAAAATAAAGAGACTAAAAATTAAAACAAATTTAAATCACTTAAACCAAACCAAACATAACATAACTTCAAATTTGATGGCTATTTATTTTAAAGGATAACAATACATTATTCTCCAAGAGATTTACGAAATAAATCATTTAGACTCGACAGGCATGTCATATTCTGGTTCGATCCCCCACATTTAATTATACTGAAAAAAATAAACCATTTAAATTTTGGAACATTTATGAAAATAAAAGTTAGGCTTCAAAACTTCAACAAGAAATCTAGAGATAATAGGAGTATTTATTGACTTAATTTTCAAAAATCAAAAAATCAGAAAATAAAAAATCTCATTTGATAATCGTTTAACTTTTTATTTTTTTTTTTTGAAAATTAAGTTTATATCATTCATATTTCTTACAATAATTTGCATATTTCTTAAGTATAATGGTTAAATTTTTAGTCAAATTCCAAAAACAACAACGTTTTTTTAGTTTTCAAAATTTGACTTAGTTTTTTAAACTATTGGTAAATAATAGATGATAAAGAAAGAAATTTGAAAATAAAAGTAATGACCATAAGTTTAATTTAAAAAAAACAAACAAACAAACAAAATGATTATCAAACCATCGATCCTAAATTATTAGAAATTTGACCTAAATTGTTATAAAATTAAAAGTATATTCTCCCCCATTCGATTCCCTTTTTTGATATAGGGCAATAATTGGGCATATTTAGGTGATCTCACACATCTTTAGGTTTTATCAATTTGTTTAGGGGTCCATCGCATAGAAGACCCAAAAATTAGGCAAAAAATGTAAAATGACCTAATTTTTTTAAAAAAATATCGACCGACGTCAAATTCGGGTGAAATTACCAAAATATACTCGCGTGCACGTGGAAAAGTAGTATGGCTCTTACTCATCCCACTCTCCTTTTTTCCACTCACAAATTATTATGTCTCTCGCTCTCTCTCTCTTTTAACTCGTATCGCTCTCGCTCGTCTCATTTTACACTCATAAATCATATCTTTCGCTCTAACTCGTCTCGCTCTCTCTTATTTTTTTCACTCACAAATGACTATATCTCTCTCACTCTCTCTTTATTTCCTTGCTCACAAAATCACTCCTCTCTCTTGTCTCTTGCTCATCGGAGTTGATTGCATCGGAGCTGTTCATGTAGATTCGTCGTGCCGAAGAAGAAGATGTAAAGAGGAGAAGAAACCGGAGAAGAAAAAAACGACATGCAAGAGGAAAATTTCTCCCAGCAAAGAAGAGGAGAAAAACGAAAAAGAGAAGGACAACAATGTAATTTCGCACAAGTAAATGAGCATTTGACCTTTTTTTAAAAAAAATCTGGATCATTTGCCATTTCTGGACCTTTAAAATGCTTATTTTGAAAAATTAATCTTTGTTTAGCTTGGAACGAAAAAGAAAAACGGAAGAAATTATGAGAGTTGTTTTTAAAAAGAAGATGAAGAAATAAGCGAATTCGTGAACGGACCTCTGGAAGAAGCCATAACCATGGCATCCCATTACCAAGGTATCGGCTCCAAGCTTCTCCACTGTGTGACATATTACGTTCTTCGCATCTCCCCTCCCCACTACTCTCTCCAAATTTACCTGCAACACACCAAGTGTTCGACAAAATGCCGCTGAGAAACATTACTCAAAAATCAAACACACACAAATCATAAATCACAAATCACAAATCACAGATGCTTCATCCATTACGTTGGTACTAAACTTCGCATAAACCGCTTCCGCTCTCTTCATCACCGAATTAACCAAATCCCTGCTCTGCTTTTCCATCGCTGAAATCACCTCGCTCGAAAACACATACCCTACAATACAAACAAACCAACTGAATCCAAAATCAAAATCGAAATCGTAATCAGGATCTCCGATGCCTGAATTGAAAATTTTTACCAGGCGCATCGAAGGAGGAGATGGAGATGGCGGGAGGAGGCTTAACGTAGAGGAGAATCAGAGTGTTTTTGGTGTCTGGAGAAGTGAGATATGAGAGACACCATTCCAAGGCGTACATACTCTCTTCACTCTCGTCCACAGCAACCACGATCCTTTGGCTCTGTCCGTTCGCCTTCAATGATTTCGCCGCTTCCATTATCGTCTTCTTCCCTCGGTTTACTTCAGATACTGTAATTTGTTGAGATGGTGTTGCCGTTCTTGTGTGTGTAATATATAGGGCGTCGAGAAGTCTATTAGCCTATGGGTGTGGATCAGACAGCGGAATCCATTTTTGTTTAGGGCTAATTGCATAATTTTATTGAATCCATTCAATAATAATATCAGCCATCTCCACACCAATATGGTTGATATTTTAAAAATAAAATAATTTGTCCAATTTACTGCCTTAGTTTTGAAAAAATCGGTTAGTTTTCAACTATTTAATTTAAAAAATAAATTATTTTAGAAGAAATTAGAGTATTTGATAACCATTCAAAATATCTTTTCGTATTTTAATTATTTTTTATAGAAATGAGTTTTCTTTTTTTTTTAGTCAATCCAAACGGGCCTTAAACTAAATTTTACTAGAAGTGGAAGAAAAACATTCTCATTAACTCTAAATAGATAAAAATTCAAACAGCAGTGAAAGTAGAGAGGGAGAGAAATAACTGTATAAGTCTATTAGGGTGTGTTTAGTATGTGATAAAAGTAGAGAGTTGAGTTGAGTTGATAATTATTATTTGAAAAGTTAAATTATCTGGGGAGTTAAACTGTTTGTGTTTGTTTGTTTGCAGAGTTGAGTTGAGTTGATAATTATTGTCTGTGTTTGTTGTGCCGAGTTGAGTTGAGTTGAGTTTGAGGATCTGATGCAGTTTTTTTGTGAATGAGATTAGTTCTATTTTTTTCTGTTTATTCTTTTATTTCATTCTTTTATTTTTTAGTTTTATGCTTTGCTGTTGATTAATTTTCAAATATAGACGTATTTTCTCAAATCATTTATGACATAAACTAGACAATCTCAATTTTTTTTTCTCAATTTGTAGAACATAATATATTATTTTTCATATATTCTTTTCAAAAACTGTAATAATTCTAATTCTTTTCAATCGATAAAACATACCAACAAAATATATTTCATATTGCTGCTCAATTAATTGGTATATTGTATATTGTATGTATATATATTGAAGGTAATTATCCCAATTACAAATTGATATATTATATGTATATATATTGAATCTTGCTAACTTAACTTTATTATTTCACATATCATACAGTTTATTTTTATATAATATGGATAGTATATTTGGGGGATCCAAACGTCAAAGATGGGGGAAGAGAGAAAGAAATGAAAATAGAATCCAAAGGTTTGACGATAAAAAAAAAAAAAAAAATCAGATATGGATCCAAACGACAAAGATGAGGGAAGAAAGAAAGAAATAAAAATATATTGATTTTTAGGGTTAGTTTTGAGGGATAAAAAAGGGAGTTTTGAGTGGGTAAAAAATGGGTTTTAATAACCCATAGGTTTGACGATAAAAAATTAAAAAAAAAAATCTGGATCCAAACGGCAAAGATGAGGGAAGAGAGAAAGAAATGAAAATATATTATTTTTAGGGTTAGTTTTGAGGGGATAAAAAAGGGAGTTTTGAGTGGATAAAAAAGGGTTTTAATAACCCATAGGCTTTCTTTATGGGCTTAACAAACATGGGTAATAAATACCCACCCAACCTAATAACTCATACCCATTTATCAAACACCTCCTTAGTGAGTATGATATGTTTGTAGATGTGGGCTAAGACTTCATAATTCATTTTTGGAGATTGGAAATTAAATTAACAAAAAAGAAGAAGATGAGGAATTCTTAAGATGAGGACAACAAAGAGGAAGCAAAAAACAACATACTAAAATCTACCTACTCTGTTTTTTTCTGTATTGAAAGAGAATGACGATGGAGAGAGAGGGATGAGAAAGAATGGAGTGAGAGGATTTTCTATTTCTTTTTAAATTTAAAAATATCTTAAATTAATGTAGTAGAGACCTTTTAAACCTATTTTTTTTTTTTAAAGATTAATGGATTAAATTGATTATATTACAACTATATGGACTAAGTGCGTATATTCTTTAAAATTTGGGAATTAAAAAAGTATTTTTCCCAATTCTAATTATACTTTACTTTTAAAACTTTCAATTTTATATCTATTTCTCTCCTTCATTTCCTATGTAATATGGTTATCAACTTTTAATTTTGTGTTCTTCTATAAATTGTGTCCCTTGCATGTTCGAAATTTCTAAAAGTTAACAGGATTATTAACTATAAAATTGTTTATTCAAGCGCATAGTGGTCTCTACCTGTGCTTTTTTTTTTTTTTTTTAAAAAAAGTACTGAATAGGTTAAAGAATACATTAGACACAAAATTAAAAATGAAAAAAAAACCAATTAATTATATATAATGATTGAAAGGATTGCGAGATTTATGTCTTATTTTATGTATTCTGCATATATTTAGGTTATAGATCAGGAAATTCGGTTATCATCTTTTTGTATAAATTCCCTATGTAAATCTTAAGTAAAAAAACAGATATATTTACTCAAACTTCTTTCCACATGGTATTAGAGCCATCCTAGGGTTTATACTTTTCAGTCGTCTCTTTTGCAGCCGCTAACACATTTGTCCGATCTCTGCCTCCATCGATCAGTCATCGACAAAGGAAGATCCACGAATTGATTTATCTCTGATCCGTAGTCTAAGTCTATTTATGTTTCGCCCAAATTGTGCCACCTTGCTTTACCCTTTTCAACCCACATTGTCATGTCGATCGTATCAGCTCGTCAACTTTTGTTTAAATTTGTCAATGGCCTCCAAGCATGACTCGAAGATTTTGCTACAGTATTGCACAAGAACTCTCAGTTTGCTCCTCTCAGCTGTTGCCTAGCCAAGCCTACATCCGCTGCTTAGATTAAAAGCAATCCACTCTGGTTCACACTCAGATTTGCTACCCCCGTTCACCACGTACCACCACACTACAAATTCGCCATGGGTTTCTCAAATCCGTTGAAACTTTGTGCCTTCTTCGTCCGTTCAAACCCCATGTCATGGATTCAACCCTGCCCAGATCCTTTCGTTGCCCTGCTCCCAGATTTGATCATCCGTGTTGCCTTTCCCCAAGTCCACGTCCATGTCACGGGTACCATTCTAAGCTCGTGGGTCTCAGTCGGGTTTCACCATGTTGTCGCTCAAACTTTGCCTCAGATCAGCCGTTGTAAATTTCCCACCTACCCAAATTCGTGTCGCCTCACCCTAGCCCACGTCCGCATCTGCTTGTTCGCCATCGCGGATTTCCTCGCACCGCCCAAATTCACTATGTCTTAGCGTTTCCATTGACTAAATGACTGTTGCTCAAATTCGATCTGTATTTGTTCATAATTGTGTCACTCGTCTTCCACCCAGATATAAATCTTCTATGGGTCATGTTTGTTAGAATAGAAAAATACAAGGACCAATCAGATAACAGCAATCAGACAACTAAGCAAGGCCCTGCCAAGTCTCAAAATCCAACTAGGATTTGAAGAATATAAAAGGGGAGAAAAGATTCAGCCAATCAAATTTGTTTCTATAACATATTTGGTAACCTGTATAATGTTGACACTTGTCCATTGTTTGTTAGGATAATTATTCGTTATTCCTTCCCCTTTTTGTGGTCTAAAACCCTAAGGGTTCATCTGTATAAGAGCACTATTAATGTGCCTTTGTGTTAGTGTGGAAAATACACAAGAAAAGAGAAAAACTCTTGAGTTGCCTCTCTTTATCTTCTTCATTATTTCAAACTTGGTATCAGAGCATTTAAATGGCCAACGCCGCTCATTCTGGGATGATGACAATAGGGACTGAAACCACCAAATTTAGCATGCCGCCCTTGAACCAACTTCTCAACCAAATCACAAGTACTAAGCTCGAAAGAGGGAATTTTTATGCTTTGAAAAACACTGGCATTACTGATTCTCCGAGGGTACCGACTAGAAGGCTATCTCTCATGTACAAAAGTTTGCCCTCTCATGTTCGTTTCCCTCTCTGTTGAAAGTCTATATGTTCATGAGGTAAGAACCATTGTCTCCGATCCTTCTGGTAGTTCATCTAGCTCCACAGGTGAGAAAGTGTTGAATCCTCTCTATGAGGCATGGATCACAACTGATCAGCTATTGTTAGGGTGACTCTACAATTCGATGGCACCAAAGGTTGCCATGCAGCTCATGGGATTTGAAAATGCTAAGGCTCTATGGGATGCCATCCATGCCCTTTTTGGTGTCCAA
This sequence comes from Benincasa hispida, assembly GCF_009727055.1. Taxonomy (NCBI): domain Eukaryota; kingdom Viridiplantae; phylum Streptophyta; class Magnoliopsida; order Cucurbitales; family Cucurbitaceae; genus Benincasa; species Benincasa hispida. The sequence continues at coordinate 36,886,962 of NC_052359.1, forward strand.
TCATGAGCTAAGGAGGACTATCTTCGACAAGTGTTCCAACAAATACGTAAGGGTAACTCAACCATGTCTGAATACCTCAAACTCATGAAACTACACTAAGACAATTTGGCTCAAGCAGGAAGTCCGGTATCATCTCAAAACTTAATCTCACAATTGTTACTTGGTTTAAATGAAGAATATAACCCAGTTATAGTTGTGATTCAAAGCAAGCCTGACATATCCTAGTTGGATATGCAATCAGAGCTTCTCTCCTTTAAGAAAAGGTTGGAGCATCAAAATTCTGCTAAGTCCTTTGTTGCCTCTACAGGAAATCCCTTAGTAAATGTAGCATTTGGCAGGGGGAGTGGCACTGTTAAATCTAATAACCCCAATGTAAACCAAGGTAATGGGAAGTATCAACACAACAACTCCAAACCTAACTACTCCAACCATGGAGGAGGTAATCGAGGCAGAGGTCGTGGTAGGGGCAATCGTCCAACATGTCAACTGTGTTTCAATATGGTCACTCAGTTGATGTGTGTTATCAACGTTTCAATAGGGAATATGTACCCAATGTAAGTCAAGGCAGGGGATCTGGATATCAGCAACCACCCAACAACACTCATTCAGCCGTCATGGCTTCATACCTCAACAATCCATTCACTGATACACCTGAGAACTCGACTAATGTCAACTAGTATGCTGATAGTGGTGCTACTAATCATGTCACAGTAGAACCAACTCACATTGCCAATCCAACCGACTATTCAGGTACTAATCTTGTGACAGTTGGTAATGATAATCAGTTATGTATCTCTGTTGTAGGTAACTCAAGTCTAAAATCTGGACAGTATGTACTTAGTTTAGAAGATGTCTTTTATGTACCATCGATTGCAAAGAACTTAGTAAGCATCTCTAAACTAACTCAAGGCAATAATATATTTGTGGAATTTCATGGAACTTGCTGTTTGATAAAGGACAAGCATTCAGGCAACACTCTGGTGAAAGGCACACTTAAAGATGGCCTCTATCAGCTTGGGGAGACAACAGTTCAACCATATGATGTTTCAAAGCATAGAAGACCAGACAACCCCAGATCCTTGGACAAAAATAATGGCTCAAAACCACTATTCCTATCCAATATCAGTGTAAATGTTGTTGAGTCAACCGATCTGTAGCATAGAAGATTAGGTCATCCCTCCCCCAAAGTTTTGAAATCCATACTAGATCAGTGTAAACAGTCCATCAAAGTTAATGAAAAACACTTATTTTGTGACTTATGTCAGTTGGGCAAATCACACTCTCTCCATTTTCCTCAATCTGAATCAAGGGATAAAACTAGCTTTGACTTAATTCATTATAATGTATGGGGACCAGCTCCAATACAATCCACAGTAGGCTTTCGTTATTACATTTCATTCTTAGATAATCATAATAGGTTTCTGTGGACATATCCTCTTAAGCAAAAGTCTGATGCACTTGTAGCCTTCCAGCACTTCATTCAAGTGATTAAAAATCAGTTTGATTCCACAATTAAGATGTTTCAACCAGACAATGGCAATGAGTTTACAAAGATTCATCAGCTGTGCTTCTCTCTTGGGATCCTAAGTCGATACTCCTGTCCATACACTTTAGCACAAAATGGAAGAGTGGAGAGAAAGCATAGACACTTAGTTGAAATGGGACTCACCCTCCTAGCACAAGCTTCCATGCCGTATCAGTACTGGTGGGATGCATTTGTTAATGCCAACATTTTGATCAATGGATTACCCACCCCTGTATTACAAGGATAGTCTCCAACTCAAATGTTATTTAAACGAGTACTTGATATAACAAAGCTGAGAACCTTTGGGTGTGCCTACTTCCCCTATATTTGACCATATCAGCATCACAAGTTTCAATATCACTCTGAAAAATGTGTATACCTAGGCCCAAGTATACTTCATAAAGGACATCGGTGCCTAGTAAAGTCAGGTAAAGTATATATATCTCGAAATGTTGTGTTTAATGAAACTGAATTTCCTTACTCTGCTGGTTTTCAGGTGATTAATGACTATTCTAAAGCCAACTCTCCATCGGTGCCTACCAAAGTCCCATTCCACTTGTCCAAGTCGTCCCTGAACTGTTACAAACCAATCCTACTACGTCCAACATCAATCCTCCTTTACATCTATCTTTCAGCTCTTCTAATCAGCCTATCTTGTCAGAACCATCAACCAGCCCCTTAAGCAATGGCACACCATCCATATATCCTATACCACAACCTTACAACCCCTCAACTTCCCCTCCTATCAGTGTTCCATCTCACATGACCAACTCACTATCCCATACCACTATTGGCCCTCCACACGCAGATCATTCCATCTCACCTCCACCCTTGCAGCAAACCAGTACTCTTACTAAGCACCAGCAACCCACAACTCTAATACAACCAACGCATCCAATGATCACTAGAGCAAAGGCTGGTATTTTCAAGCCTAAAATTCTACTCACAAACAACAAAACTGATTGGACTATCACAGAACCAACAAGAGTCAAAGAAGCACTCAGTACACTTCAATGGAAAACAACTATGGATAAAAAGTATCAAGCACTAGTTCAAAGAAACACTTGGTAGCTCGTACCACCATCTGACTCATACGATATTCTAGGTAACAAGTGGATCTTCCAGCTAAAGAAACATCCTTATGGCTCTATTGACAGGTACAAAGCTCGTTTAGTAGCAAAGGGGTTCCGTCAGCATCAAGGGATCGACTTCTTTGAGATGTTCAGTCTTGTTGTCAAGGCCTCTACCATTAGAGTTGTGCTTAGCATAGCTATCTTAAGAGGATGAGAGATTCGTCAACTCGACTTCAATAACGCCTTCTTAAATGACAGCTTACAAGAAGAAGTATGTATGAGATAGCCTACTGGATATGTTAGCACTGACCATCCGGACTATGTATACAGGTTAAACAAAGCAATTTATGGCTTGAAACAAGCCCCTCGGGCATGGAGCAACACACTTGGAACTGCCTTAATCAGTTGGGGGTTCATAGCATCAAAGGCAGACAACTCCTTGTTCACATTTCACACTCGGGAAGCTGTCATATTTCTGTTGGTGTATGTAGATGATCTGATAATAACAGGCAACAATACTCAAGTCATATCTCAACTCATCAACCTCTTTGACAGCAAGTTTGCATTAAAAGATCTTGGTCGTCTCACCTATGTTTTAGGCATCCATCTCAGGTCCAGATTCATCCTTAATCAAGAAAAGTATGTGGAAGACTTACTCCACAAACTTGGACTCACTAATCTTAAGCCAGCATCTTCCCACTACACAGTTGGTAAACATCTATCTCTAACTGATGGAGAACTATTGTCTGTTCCCTGCCTGTTTTGAAGCACCATCAGTGCCCTTCAACACCTGACAAACACAAAACCGGATATAGCATACATAGTTAATCACTTGAGTCAGTTCTTGAAGGCACCTAGGGATGTTCATTGGCAAGCAACTAAGCGGGTACTCAGGTATGTCAGTGCCACAAGACATCATGGACTTCTTTTTCAACCAAGCACTGATTTACAACTCACAGCGTATTTGGATGTTGATTGGGCCTCCAATGTTGGTGATAGAAAGTCCATTGTAGCGTATTGTGTGTATGTCGACAACAATTTGGTCTCTTGGTCTTCTAAAAAGCAAACAACAGTTGCAAGATCCAATACAAAATCTGAATATCGAGCACTTGCTCATACCACAGTTGAGATAATCTGGCTTAAAAAACTACTAAGTGAACTACAGATTCAAACAACCTACAAACTAATCCTGTGGTGTGACAACATCAGTGCTGGAGCTTTAGCCTCAAACCCGGTGTTTCATGCTCGAACGAAGCACGTTGCACTTGATGTATATTTTGTCCGTGATCAAGTTGTCAATGGCCATCTTGAAGTTAGGTACATTCCTTCCTCGGACCAAATTGCTAACTGCCTGACAAAACCATTGACACAGTCCTAATTCCACTTCCTTCGAAGTAAACTTTATGTCGTTGAACTCCCCACAAGTTTGAGGGAGGATGTTAGAATAGAAGAATGCAAGGACCAATCAGATAGAAGCAATCAGACAACTAAGCAAGGCCCTGCCAAGTCAAAAAATCCAACTAGGATTTGAAGAATATAAAAGGAGAGAAAAGATTCAGCCAATCAAATTCGTTTCTATAACATATTTGGTAACTTGTATAATATTGACACTTGTCCATTGTTCGTTAGGATAATTATTCTTTATTCCTTCCCCTTTTCATGGTCTAAAACCCTAAGGATTCATCTGTATAAGTGCACCATTAATGTGCCTTTGTATCAGTGTGGAAAATACACAAGAAAAGAGAAAAACTCTTGAGTTGCCTCTCTTTGTCTTCTTCATTATTTCAAACTATGTTTCATGGGACTAGTTTTGCCATGATTTTGTTTTCATTTGGCTAGTTCCATAAAATAAATAAATAAATAAATAAACAAAAAGAATGGTTTGGTATATTTCAACAATTGATTTGGTTTCAATTTTAGTCTGATTTGGTTAAGTTCTTTAGTTTGGTTCTTTTTGATTTATTTTGGTTCAGTCAAGCCTAGTTTTAGTTTGATTTTGTTAATGGGTTTCAACTCTGGTCTGCTTCGTTTTCGAATTTGGCATACGTAGATTTATGTTTTCCGCTCAAAAGTTCATGGGTTATGTTTTACATCTTTATGTAAGTCTAGCCCGATAATTTGAGAGTTCCTATTTCCAGTCCAGAAGTTCTCTATATTTTAGTTCTTCATGAGTTTTTGTTTCCTGCTCAGATCTACCGTGTTATGATTTGGGATCGCTTTAGTTTTTATCATCCATTCACTTTAGTTCATCCGCTCACAAACTCAAGGTTTCTCTACCTTGAGTTTAAGAAAGGGTATTGCACTATTTGTGCCTTATTTTATGTATTATGCATATATTTATGCTATAGACTAGGAAATTTGGTTATGTTCTTTTATATACATTCCCTATGTAAATCTCAAGTAAAAAAAAAAACAGATATATTTATTCAAACTTCTTTCCACTAAAAGTTTAATGATAGAAAAAAAAGTTTTAAGATCTTTGTAAACACTTTAAAGGTCTAAGAACCTATTGTATGCAAGTTTGAAAGTTCAAAATTGATTAGATAGTCTTTTATTAAAAACAAAATCATGGATTAGATGGCTACAAATTTAAAAAGTTCATAAACTCAATTTGTTATCCATCTAAAGAAATTAAAATGTATTTTCATAATTTTAAATATAGGATGAAGTTTTAATTCGATTATTATTCAATTAGTCATGACAATTGTATCAATATATGTATATGACTTAATTGTTAAGACATTAATAAATAATGTAATTATTTTAAATGGTAAAACTACTGGAAATATTTTCAAGTATAGCAAAACATCACTGTCTATCAGTGATAAACCCTAATAAGCTTCTATCATTGAGCAATAGAATGCGATAGACTTCTATCACTTAGTGATAGAAATGTATCGTTGTCTATCACTGATAGACAATAACATTTTGCTATATTTATAAATAAGTTGGTTCATTTTACTTTATCTGAAAGTAACCCTAAAAATAACAAAACTAAAACTCAAATTTGAGCTTTTTTTTTTTTTTAAAAAAAAAAAGTAGTTATGCTATATTATTCATGAAATTATAATCTATATTATATATTGAGGGACTACAAGGAGAGAATTTTTACATCTTCATTTTGTCCTAACAACTTACCATAATTCTTATTTTTTCCTTCATTACAACTATTTAGGTCGATGTGGTTACATGCGAAGTGGTCTATTTTTTCATTTATGGGTGTGACCTAGATCATTTATATGAAACATCATGATTAACATTTGAGATATTTTTGAACAAACAGTTACATGGTGAAGTGATAAATCTTTTCATATATGGGTATGATGTAGACCATAGATATGAAAAATCACGATCTAATGGTAGAGATATATTTGTATGAATAGTCACGTCTCTTTTCTCATTGTAACTATTTTACAATATGAAATAGTGGGTGTGATGTAGACCATAGATATGAAAAATTACGATCTAATGGTAGAGATATATTTGTATAAATATCCACGTCTTTTGTCCCATTATAACTATTTTACAATATGAAATGGTGTATCCTTTCATGTATGGGTATGATTTAAAGCATAGATATGAAACACTATGATCTAACGATAGAGATATAATTAAACGGACAATTTGAGTTTTTGTCTTTTAAATTTTTTTAAATTCTTATTTTATCTTTCCCTTCAAATAATTATAACAATAATATAAAAGAAAAAAACACAAAAATCTACTTGATATATTAAATAGAATCTTTTAATTTTTTTTGTTATGTACTGAAATACAATTATGAATTTCCATGGACTAGTAATTTTAAATACATAATGAATTTATGATATAGAGTGAAAATTTCTTATTTCTTGTTTTGTTTTGTTTTTCTTCATGAATCCGATCAAATTACGAAATGTCTAGTATTATGCTTACAACATGAAAGCATCCAAGATGAAAAATTATCACACTATGAGAAAGAAACTCTAAAAAAAACCTATAAGGCCAACACATGAGTAGGTGAATTCCACTTTCGCTTCACAAATTGAAAAATAATATTGGTATAAAAGAACATCTCAAATTCAAATGTCCATCAGAAATGGTTGGACCTCATGAAAAGGATCATCCGTCCTAGTAATTATACAGATCAACAATGCAGAATTAGAGAACACAATGGAATACACAATCCCCAGTTGGATTGTGTGCTACATGCCCTCAGAAACAACAAGAGCTTCCCCACATAACAAGGGGGAAAGAAACCTCTCTTGAAAACCATAAAGATTATCCCTCACCTTTGCAGCATCATTAAGACAAACTACCCCAAAGCTAGTAACCTCCACCCCTTCCATGCATCAAAAGCATCCACAAACATAATCTAGGACCATGCAAGGCCAATCAAATTTAAGAGGGACGAACCATAACAAGTAGTACTATTAACCGTAAGCACTTGACAATGTTCCTAAATAATCTACAGTTATCTATTGGTACCAAAATGCAATTGAGTGTATACTAAGTCACGTGAATGTATACGAAGTCTCCTATATACTAGGTCTCCTTAAAGAATCTTTAGGTTTTGGTTAATTTAGTTAGACTCTATTCTTAGGGTGTTAATATAGTATTTATACCCCTGTACAGTTTCTTGTAAACATACACTTGATAAATACATCTTTCACATGATATCAGAGCCTAGCTGGTCTCTTCTTCCTCTTGTTCTCTATCATCGCTGTCGTCCGATCATCGACCGACCACCCATAACCCCTATCCTGTGTGAAGAAGAACCACTTAGATCCCCTATCCGAACCCACTGTGAAAAACTCAACCCTCGATCCCCACTATGAAAAACTTGATTCTCGATTCTGTAACCTTTGTGAAAAATCGATCCTCGATCCCCACTGTGCAGAACTCGACCCCCTGATCCCCAATCCAAAACTCGATCGAACTCGATCCTTAATTCCTGGTCTAGAACTTGATCCAGTCCAAAACTCGATCTGGTCCAAAACTCGATCCTCAATTGAACTAGATCCCCGATTTCCAATCCAGAGCTAAACCCTCGATCAAACTCGATCCCTAATTCCCAGTTTAGAACTCGAGCCCCGATCCCTGACAAAACTTGATCCTTGATTGAACTCGATCCCTGATTCCCCATAACTCAACCCTTGATCCCTTCAGTCAAGCCACCTAGCCACGAACTTGATCCCTAATTCCTCACAACTCGACCCTTGATCCCTTCCGCCACGCCGCCAAGCCACCAAGCCACCAAGCCTCTTTTGTTGTCCCTAGTTTTCTTCTCCTTCCAAGATGCCTAACCACATAGAAAAGGATCATGTATTTTGTCCCATCAGTACTATTTTTTATGGGACAAATTTCATTACTTGAGCTTATCAAATGAAGAGTTTCCTAATCAGGCATAAATCATGGTGAATCATCACTGGTGATATTTTCAAACCAGTCAAAATATCCACTGTGGAAGATACTAGATTTATTGAACGACTAGAGGATTGGGACAACAAAAACCATCAAATTATCACTTGGATCGGAAACACATCTATACCGACCATTCACGTTTAGTTTGATGTGTTTGATGATGCTAAGAGTTTGTGGGATTTCTTGTCTACCCAGTTTCATTCTGTTGGCTTAGCTCACTACTATCAACTGCACAACACTTTGATTAATCTTACTTAGGAGATGAGGCAATCTGTTAATGACTACTTGGCTACATTTCAGCCAGCCTGGACACAATTGGATCAAGCTAAAATTAGTGCTGATCACCTTCGCCTTATTAAAGTCCTTATGGGACTTCGTCCAGAATATGAGTCATTCTGTGTTGCTTTGCTCCACCGTAGCCCATTTTCGTCTCTAGATATAGCAATTCAGGAAATTTTGTTTGAAGAAAAACGTCTTGGCATCACTTATTCTCTAAAATCGGAGGTACTACTCGCCAACACTCATATGCCTGGTACTTTTGGAGCCTTCTTTTGTAAAACTGTAAGGTCATTATGCATAAGTTTGCTGGCTGTCCAAAAGTCGATTGCAGATACTGTCACAAAAGAGGTCATATTCTGAACAACTGTCCTACAAGACCACCGCGACCATCAAGACATACCTTAAAGTCTCGATCTTTTACACCTAATCCTGGCTCTGTCTCTGCTGTTGATGTTACCTCTTTTACTACCTTTGAACCTTCCCCATCTACTTTTCAAATGAGTGGCTTACAAGACTTGCTTAAACAGGTGATTTCATCCACCTGCGGTCTCCCCAGGTAATAAATGGCTTCTTGATTCCACTTGTTGCAACCATATGACATCTGATTTTTCTCTTCTGTCTGCATCAAATCTCTTCCTCTCATTTATGTTGTTGATGGTAATTGCATGACCATATCCCATGTTGGCTCTGTTGACACCTCCCTATTACAACTTTCCAATACTTATTGTGTTCCAAATTCGTCCTTTAATCTTGTCTTCGTTTGGCAATTGTGTGACCTTGGTATAACTATGTCATTTTCTTCTACTGGGTGTCAGGTTCATGATCCACAGTTAGGACAGACGATTGATACAGGCCAAAAAGTGGGAAGATTGTTTGAGCTCACATCTCTTCAACTTCCTGTTTGTTCTCTTTCTGCCCTTATTACCTACTTTTCCATCTATCAGTGGCACCTCCGTCTCGGTCATGCTTCTGCCAAAAAACTCTGTCATTTAATCTTTAGTCATAATTTGAAAAATATCTCCAAATTTATATCTTTTGACTGTTTGAATTGCAAACTTGCAAAACAACCCACATTGTCTTTTTCTCAGTCTAATTCTATAAGTGATAGTCCTTTTGACTTAATTCGCTCTGATATTTGGGGACCCGGTCCTATTTCTACTATCAATGGGTATCATTACTTTGTTTTATCCATTGATGAATACTCTCAGTTTACCTGGATATATTTTCTTAAACACCACTCTTCCCTGTCTCAAATATATATTGCTTCTTCGTTTGAACGCTTATATGGTACTTCTTCTGATTACTCTAACCTCAAGGTCTTTGTTTGTATATGTTTTTACTTCTTCACCCTCATGAACATACCAAATTAGAACTACATGCCCATCTCTGTTGATTTCTTGGCTATGGAACTGAATACAAAGGTTTCTGTTATTAGGACCCTCTCTCTAACAGATTGCGCATCTCCTGCCATGTCACTTTTTGGGAGAACACTATATTCTCTAGTATCTCAACCTTTCATGGTTCTCTCTTGAGTTCTCTTCCCTATGATTCTAATGGTTTCTTTAATCTTTTCCCTTCTTTTGCATCTTCTAATGATTCTGAGCTTGAACAGTTTGTGTCTGTCTCTATTAACCTTGATCAGCCATCTGCCCACCTGTGGAATCTGGACTTGTTCATGACCCTGCCTCGCTCCACTAGGATAAGGGCACCTCCTACTCACATTTGAGATTTTCACTGTTTTTCTACCATTAGTTTCTTGGTTGAACCTACCTTCTTTCGTGAGGCAAATATTAATCTTCTATGATAGTAAGCTATGAAAGAACACCAGACTCTTGATAAAATGCACATAATCGATATTGACTTACCCCTCGGAAAGAAACCCATTGGTTGCAAGTGGGTCTACAAGATCGAGACTCACTCTGACAGTTCTGTCGAGCATTATAAAGCTCGGTTGGTAGCAAATGGATATTCTTAAGAGTATGGGATTGATTACGAAGAGACCTTCACACCTATGCCACAAATGACATATGTATAGTATCTCTTAGCAGTTGTTGCAGCTAAACAGTAGCCACTTTTTCAAATGGATGTCAAGAACACCTTCTTTAATGGGGCTTGATATGAGGAACTATACATGCAACTTCCCTCAGATGTCTCTTATCCATCCCAGAAAGTATGCCTCCTCCGACGAGCATTGTATGGTTTGAAACAAGCCTCTCGAGCTTGGTTTGCAACTTTTAGTTCCACTATCATTCAACTTAGATATACGTCCAATTTTCACGACACGAAACTATTTAAGTGACAGACAACTCATGGTATTATTCTTCTTCTCCTATATGTTGATGATATGATTATTACTGGGATGATCTTCAAGCTATCTCTTATCTACAACACTATCTTGGCAAATACTTTGAGATGAAGGACTTGGGTTCACTCAATTATTTTCTTGTCCTTAAAGTATATTGAGCTCTGCCAGTTATTCATTGTCTCAAGTAAAGTATGCCTCAGATCTTTTAGTGCACTACGGTATTATTGACTCTACTACAGCTCCAACACCACTTGATCCCAATGTTCGCTTGACTCCGTTTGATGGCATTCAATTATAGGATGCCAGTCACTATCGTCAGCTTGTCGGTAGTCTTATTTATCTGGTAGTCACTCGTCCTGACATTGCATATGCCATTCACATTATTAGTCAGTTCATGGCTACCCCTCAGACCATTCATTTTACTGTTGTTCTTTATATCCTCCATTATGTCAAAGGTATTTTGAGGCTTGGACTTCAATTTTCTTCCTAGTCTTGCCTAGTTTTATCAGGCTATTCTGATGCTGATTGGGCTGGTGATCCTACTGACCAGCATTTTACCTCCAGTTATTGTTTCTACTTTGGTGATTCTCTCATTTCTTGGTGCAGTAAGAAATAGAGCGTTGTTTCCCGTTTTAGTACGGAGTCTAATATCGTGCTTTGGCTGATGTTACGTCAGAACTTTTGTGGCTTCGTTGGCTTCTTACTGATATGGGAGTCCCTAAGTCGTCTGCCACTATACTTCACTGTGAAAATCGTAATGCCATTCAGATTACTCAGAATGATGTTTTTCATAAACGCACCAAGAATATTGAGAATGATTATCTCATCATCTCCTAAGCAAAAATCTGATGTTACGCTCTATTTCCACCGCTGAGCAACCTACCGACATTCTCACTAAAGCTCTACCTCCTGATCATTTTCTCCAACTACTTAACAAACTCAAGTTGATTCCTACATTACCACCTTGAGTTTGAGGGAGGGTGTGAATGTATACTAAGTCTCCTATATACTAGGTCTCTTTGGAGAGTCTTTAGATTTTGGTTAATTTAGTTAGGCTCTATTCTTAAGGTGTTAATACAATATTTATACCACTGTACAGTTCCTTGTAAACATACACTTGATAAATACATCTTTCACAGAGTAAATTATTCATTATGAGAAAACCTTATTTCGATCCCAAAATTGCTCAAGTCCTAACACATGCAAGAGCAAATTCAGAAATAGATAGGGCATGAATTTGTTAGCCCAAAGTTTTCTGTAGGGAAAAAAAACAGACATCCAAACTCCTCCAAACTAAGATAAGTAGAGATGTCCACGAGGTGGGACTGGAGATGTCATTCCTCGTCCCCATCCCCGCTCCCCATTTCTTTCCCATCCTTATGAAATTCTTCACGGGAATTGAGGTGGGAATTCCCCGTAGAGAATTTTTCCCTGTTAGTTTTTTTATAAAAAAAAAAAATCAATTAATTTAAATCATTAATATGGACAAATTTTAAATAAATAATTAACTTTATCACTAAATTGGTTATTATGGTTAGTTTTATATGACAATTTAAATTTAAGATAAATTACTCAAATTTTGACCTAAAAAAGCTAATAAACTTTTTAAGTAGAAAATATATATATAAAAATCAAATTATTCACATATATAATATAAATGTAAATATTCAATTTAAACATCTTCATTATCTTGACCAATAAACAATCAAACTTGAAATTTAAAAGTAATGTTTATATAATAATAATAATAATAACGTAATATTAACTAATTATACTAAATAAATAAACAGAGACAAAACGGGGCGGAGACGGGGACAGAATATGCATTCTCCATTCTCGTTCCCGTTTAGCTTACGGGGATTTTTTTCCCACTCTCTCCCTCATTCCCTACCTAATTGGGGAATCCCCGCCCTGTTCAGGGCGAGCCTGATAAGGCCCCGTCCCAGTGAGAAAATTGGACATTTCTAGTTATAAGTGATGACCAGATCTTCGAATCCTGAAAACAATCCATTAACAAAGGTTTCGTAGTTTCACAAGTAACTTTGCAAATAAGGCAACAATTAATCTCCATGAGAAATTCTCTTTATTTGGTTGATAGAGAATAACAATACGAATTGAATAAAGTTTGTTGATGTATAAAAGTCCTAGGTTATTAAGTTGGGTTATAATAGTTTGCATTTAGGGTGTAGATTATTTTAGTTTGAATTAGAATAATATGTGTTTGAGGTATAAACTATTTTAGTTTTAGGAGAAAATAGTAAACACTGTAGCAATGAATAAAAAAAATGATGAATGTAAAATAGTAAAAACTGTAGCAAATAGTACTTACAGTAGAAGGTGAGGGTTTTGAAATAGTATTGATTATAGCTAATTGAGGAATACAAAATAGTATTTACAGTCGAAAGAGATGGTTATGGTAATTTTAGAATAGTCCTTGCCACAAACGTCCCCTAAATTACAAGTTCTACATGTAAATCGAGCATAGCTCAATTAACATATAGATGTGTTAACAACTAAGAGTTCTATGAAATCCCCTTTATTCTTATTTTACTAAAATGTCTTTTAAATTTTTTAATCTTATTTTTAAGGAATATACATGATTTTTTTTTAAATAATGTTTTTTTAATATATAATGAAAAAAATATGGTAAGATGGAAATTTTTTCAAAGAATAGGTGTTTTGTGAAACTATTGACAAAATTAAGGTAATGAATTCGTGTACGTGGTACACAATTGTCATGTGGCAAACTCGTGGTACACGAGTACCGTTTAATCTAGTCAGCACCACGTCGACTGATTGATTGGCCTGTCAGATGCAAACTCGTGGACCTATTCCACGATTTTTTTTTAAGTGTGTTGACTAATTGTTTTTTTAATTGGAACTGTACAATAATATTATGACTTTAGGAATGGGTCCACAAATTTCTTCATTATTAAACTTAATTATATATTTAATCTCCAATGAAAACATAATTATCTTGCACTCATACTAAAAAAAATGTCGTGATATTAAAGAATATTTACAATTAGTTCTTTAATTTACAATTTGAAAATGAAAATTTACACTAAATTTAAAAACGACCTCCCTGGCCCTTACCCCTCATGGGGGTTGTCTTTGTGTCCCTTTAAATTAGGTTCACCTTGTTGTCGCTGTCATCTACGACGAATACGTCTTCGATCGATGTCAGCAACATTGAGTCGTCTTGTTTGTTGAATAATACCTTCTACGTTGACCAATGTTTGCTGACACATTGAACCCAAGTCTGGTAAGTTTTTCTGCACTGAATATTGTTGAACATCACATATAAAATTATTCTGTACAATCAAAAAAATAAATATTAAACCATATTCATATCATATATATGGAAAATGTATGATTTTAATCACTTACCATGCAGTAATAGTAAGTGCCGTCAGGTGCAATAAATCGCCTCGTAACATCCCTATTTTTGTCATTATATATTAAAAAAACATTATTTAAAAAAATTCATATACATTAATAGTATCATTATTTGAAAGTTAATTTAGATTTTTTTAATAAATAATGACAAAAATACGGTTGGGGGGAAGTATTTTCAAAAGTAGGTGTTTTGGGAAAGTATTGACAAAATTAGGGTAGTGGAATTGTGTACCCGGTACATGATTTCCATGTGGCATACTCGTGTACTCGGTACACGATAGCATTTAATCGTGGTCAGCTGACTGGTTGACCGGTCAAGCGAACTCGTGTACCCGGTACACGATTCGCTTATAATTTTTTTTCTTTTTTTAAAAAAGTTAATTGTTAAACTTAACTTAATTCCTTCATTATTGCTTATAATTGTTTTTTTAATTGTTAAAATTAATTATTAAACTTAATTCTTTCATTATTAAACTTAATTATATAATTAATCTATAATAAAAACATCTTGCACTCATATTAAAAAAAATACCATGATATTAAAGAATATTTACAATTAGTTCTTTTGAGATTTCCAATTTGAAAATGATACAATGTGGGATTTAAAAACGACCCCCCGGCCCTTACTTCTCATGGAGGTTGTCTTCATGTCTCTCTAAATTAGGTTCACCCTGTTGTTGTTGTCGACTACGACGAATACTTCTTCGATCGGTGTCAGCAACATTGAGTCGTCTTATTTGTGGAATAATACTTTCTACGTTGACCAATGTTTGCTGACACATTAAACCTAATTTTGGTAAGTATTTCTGCACTGAATATTGTTGAACATCGCCGATAAAATTATTCTGTAGAAAATGTTAGTCTAACCGTGCAGTAATAGTAAGCACTGAATATTGTTGAACAAATTCGCCAATATTTTTATTATATATATAGAAAATGTCTGATTTTAAATCTCCTACCATGCAGTAATAGTAAGCACCGTCAGGTGAAATAAATCGCCTCGTGATCGAATTGTACTAGGGAAAGTAGTCGTCTAATACAACTGGCCCATCTGTTAATTCTTCCTGTGCATAACGATCACGTCGTCCATGCCAATAGGATAAATACTCCGCATGGATTCGACGCCAGTCTTGGACGTGCTTACCTCTTAAATCGATCTAGTGTAATTCTGGGAGTGTATAGGATAATGAAGGTATAGTTTATCGTATATCGAACTATCTCAACACACAATCTGGATGATGCCACTCTACTATATGAAAGCATATAAGAGGGCTAATAGTCAACCAGATGTCTTCACCATCATGACAATAATCAGGTAAGGATGACCAAATCTGTATGTATGGCGTCCAAATAACCTAACAAAAAAAAATATAAGTATACATATAAAATTTGTTAAATATTCATTTATATACATATTTACTACCTGATTGAGCATCTGCATGTCGAATATTTTTCTGTACACGAGCAACATATTTGCTGACTGTTCAGAGGCAGCTAATACACCACTCCATCTAAAATTATAAAAAATACAATTAATGTATATTCTTACATAAAATGATAACGAAATAAATATATAAATAAAATAATACTTGGCACTAAGTGGACGATGATCTGGGGCCTGTAGTTGGACTTGTGGTGCTACAATTGGAAATCAATTATAAGCCCATACTTGTAATAGTATCAGTGGCCCCGCTATTTCCACGCCTGTGCTTTGGAAGCCTGATCAAGTTTCTTGTAAACCATACAAGACATTCACCACCCCACGAGTACGTACCAGCATGCTCGAATCAGACAATAATGGGAGGAACATGAGATGCACCAGAGTATTTGACTTGTCAACAAATAAAAATCCTCCAATAAGCTGTAGGATATATGCTCGTGCATATACATACACTGAGTCGTCAGCATCGAGAGGTAATTCGAAAAACTAGGACGCCAACCAGGGATACTCAATCTTGATCCCTTCAGATCTAGAATGCCTAAGAGCTCTTCACAAATTCTTCCATTATACTGTAGTGAGCCTGTCAGTGGTTGCCCATCACTCGTAACCCAAATTGTACGACAAATCCTGCAGCGTAATCGTACATTCCCACAGGGAGGTGAAATTGTGGGTCTGGTTCCAACCGTTCAACTATAGTAGTAATCAGGTGTTGCCAATCAAGCTGGATGAAACCAATCTGTGCAACCCCAAGAAAACCCGCCTCCTGAACATATGGAATAATGCGGTGATCAAATGGGATAGTATGTTGTGCGGTCGCCTCCCTCCTCCAACAACTCAACACTATAGTGGAAGAACTATCCCATACTGTCTGTGAATGGTGTGTGTTTTGTTGGTACAATTGTATAGGATTAGAAGGACCAGGCTCCATTACCTAAAAAGTTCAAATCATATTACATAATATAACATAAAGGATATATAAAAAGTACATAAGAAGATACAATTAAATAAAATAAGTTTATTAAATAAATTCATTACAAATACATAAAGAATACAAAACATGAAATATACAATTACATGAAATTTATAAATACATAAATAATACAAATACATGAAAAATATAAATACATAAAGAATACAAATACATGAAATATACAATTACATGAAAAATATAAATACATAAAGAATACAAATACATGAAATATACAAGTAAAAAAAAAATCCTAATGACCCGAAGACGACGAAGCACCCAGTGTACGGTGTGGACAAGTGCGTCTGTTATGTCCTTCTCTTTTACAAATTGTGCATCGCACTTTTTGGCTTGCTTCTCTCCAATCCATTTCATTATGAATGCGCGTACTTTTTGGCTGACCTTGTTCTCTGAATAAGTTCGCATTTGGACGAACTTCCGTAAATGATTTTTTTTCCCAAATCCCTCCCCCATTCCCTTCCCCATTCCTTGCCTAATCTAGCGGCCTTCATAACAATGCTTGAAATTGGACAATTTGTAGCATTCATCAATAAGTGGTAGGTATGTCATATGTATGTAATTATAAACTACAATTACATGAGAGCATAGAATCTTGAATGATTGCCACTTATTGCAAGAACATGTCCCTTCTTTCAAGCTTAAAACTTGGGTGTGCTGTTCTTTGTGGGGAGAAATCATACTTATGCCAGTTTGTACTTCGAAAGTTTGACTTTCTCTGTCAATGGATATCACCGTATGTGTCGGTGCTTGTTTTCCCCACCTCTTCAGTTTCTTTAGGGCATATTCTGTATATATGTCCCTACGATCGAGTGCTTCATTGATTTCTTGTCTCCAGCATTCAAAATATAATATTGTGCGATAGAATGTTAGTCTAACCAAAGAAGTAATGAGTAATCAAGAATGCCCTTATGTCTGTCGAGTGCTTTACTCCAACCAATTTCTTCATTATTAATTGCAACAAGAATGCCCTTATGTCTGTCAGAAATCAAGCAAATACCCTCACTTTGGGTAACATATTCATGCAATGCCCACAAAAATCATAAACAACTGGACGAATTCTCACCTTCTACGATAGCAAAAGCAATGGGAAATATATGTCTATTTGCATCAATAGATAAGGCTGTCAATAATTTTCCCTTATACTTTTCATATAGATGAGTTCCATCAATCTGGATTAATGGCCTATAATAGTTGAACCTTTCTCTTGTAGGACCAAAAGACCAAAAAACTCGTCCAAAAATAGTCGTACCTGACACATCAGAGGGAAAGAAAAACAGTCTGTTCGTGTTCCTGGATTGTAATGAGCACTCAGCCAATATGGAAGCTCCGAATATGATTTCGAACATCCTATAAGTTTTGCGTCGACATGCCCGTAGCCTCCAAGCACAACCGTCACTCTAGAATTTACATTTAACATACCAAAGATCCTGATTTGATTCAACTATGACAATTTCGTAGTGTTTCCGTCACACAATATTTTTTTTACAGTAAGCTATTAATCTTCTTTGGTATTAAAAAACATTCCTTTTTGTATTAAACTACAGTTATCTACTCCTACATTCCTTTCTTCCAAAGTAGACCCTAGTTCACACGTTGAATTTGTCATTTCCCGATCTATTTGTTTGAACATTTCCAACGGTACCAACTCAAGATCATGTTCACCACTACCGTCGTTTCCAAATAATTCATCCACTTCAATGTCGATGTCACTATCTCCATCATTTCCAGGTTCAAGAATTACTAAATCTTCAGGACGCATCGACATATTTATTATGTTTTTTTCAACTGTTATAGTTGACAAAAAATATGTTAATATGTCAATCCAACAAACTCTAATTTCTAAGTTTTCTAAGTTTAAATCAATCATACATAAACTATACATATAAGATTTCTAAGTTTAAATCAATCCAAATAAATAAAAAAATGTAAGATCAATCCAAAAACATACATAAACTAAATCATACATAAACTATACGTAAACTAAATAATACATAAACTAAATCATACATAAACTATACATAAGCTAAATCATACACAAACTATATATAAACTAAATCATACACAAAACTATACAACATAAACTATATAATACACTATACATAAACTATACATACATAAACTATACATAAACTAAATCATACACAAACTATACATAAACTAAATCATATAGAAAACTATACAACATAAACTATCATAAACTATATAATACACTATACATAAACTATACACTAAATCATACATAAACTATACATAAACTAAGTTTAAAATAAACTTAGCCCAAAAACATACATATAAATACAAATCAACTCAACTAGAGAAAGAAATATATCAAGCAAAAATCGACAGCCAAAAAGGTATGAAAATCGAGCAACACGACCGCTACAATGGAGGATTCGGTGAGGATCAAATGGAGGACTGAAAATCACGCAAAATCGAAATCTTGGAAGATTTCGGTGAAATAGAGGCCTCGGTGAGGAAAATCAACGAGATTTTGGTAAGTAGAAGGGAGGAATCGATGGTCTCGGTGAGGGAAATCGATTATAAGTGGAGGTGAGGAAGAAGAATGGGTGTTTCAGTGAGGAAGAAGAATGGTTTGGACGGAGGTTTTAAGACGTGGAGGTCATGTACCCGGTACACGAATTAGGGTAATCGTGTATCCGGTACACGATTTCCTCAGTCAAACCTACATGATTGCCACGCTAGACTAGGCGTGCCAGGTGGCCAGGTACCCGTATACCCGGTACATGATTTAGGCCTTATCGTGTACCCGGTACACAATTTAAACACCTATTTTTAGGAATACTTTCTCCCCAACCCTATTCTTGCCATTATTTATTAAAAAAATCGTTAAATTATTATCAACTATTTAAATGATTACTTTATTTGTCAAATCAAATATAACTCAACTAACATGAGATGTGTATTAATAAATAAGAGATTTGTGGTTTGAATCCCTCACCCCTATTATACTAGAAAAGATTACTTTATTCAACCACTACATGTAAAAATCAAAATATTTGACATTTTAAATAGTAGTTGATGTGTTATCCAATAAGTCGAGTAAAAGTATTTATAGAAAAAAATTATAAAATTTGAAAATAACTTAAAGTATGAGATTATATAAAAAAAACAAAAGAACAAGTAAAACTCCCATCGTGAGGGAGAAAGAAACAAAGAAAAAAACAGATTTTTTTACATTTTTTTTATTGTTTATTGTTTTCTAAAAGACCAGAGGGCAGAAACAAACAACGAAAGCACCATCCACCCCAAATAAAACAGTTGGCTCCTAATCTGTCGGCAACTTGGCATTAATACATACACATACAAGCCAAATAAAAGAAAATAATTAAAGTTTACATAATAACATATGTCACATATCTCATCTTTTCCAAATATCTTTTAATTGTTAATATTATATTTCTTTCAAAAAATTTATTATTATTATAATTTGGTTCAAATACCATGCCCTACGATTACTAGTTGTCCAAAGAAAAAGAGTTAAAAAAATAATTTACCAACCGCCCGTGGAATTAAATTTGGATGTGAACTTGATTCCTGTTGTCAATCCGAGTATTATTTATTGAATGGAACGCGTATAATTGTTTTTTTAGTACAAAAGAAATAAAGAGGGAGAATGAATTAAACTAGGAAAAAGATAAATATGTATAATGATACCACCGATGAGAAAAAAATTTAACGAATTGGAATTAGAAATCTTTTTCGGATGAAAACTCCTAATTCTCAATCATTGAAACTCTCAAATCGATTGATTTCAACCCTAAGATTTGAGTAAGATACGGATTGCCTTAAGATTAAATATTTTGTGACAAAGAACTAGTTCTCTGGCCTAAGATTCGAACACTTCATAAGATAAGATGATCAATCCTACTTGAATGGTATTGACATGTAACTCAACACATGAATTGTAAAATTCAAGAAGCTCTTCCGACCAATCTTGAAAAAAGAAGTTCAAAAGCTCAAAACTTAATTTATCGTAAATTTTTTCAAAACAACCTAAAACCCAAAAGCAAGGTTTTAATGGCCTCCTAAGGAAAATTTTAATGACACAACAGGATTCATAACAAAATTAGGAAAGTACCCCTACTTAAAATATCATTAAGAAAAGAAAAAAATGAAAATTACTTAAATTACATCAAAATTATTAAATAAAATATAATTAATAATTTAATGTTCGGATGATTCATATAAGCTAATGATCTAAAAACAATACTCAATCCATATTTTATACTAGGAAACACCCATTGAGCATGAGAAGCATGGTTAGAACTACTATATTACTAACACACAATGTAAACATGAAACCAAAACAAAAAACAAAAACTTAATGTTGCTTGTGGAAAATCTCATCGACTACTGATTGTGTCTCATTGGCATATTGATCTTGTCTCAAAAGAAGTTTCCACATAATCAAAGAATCCATGTCTAATCAAATTAGAAAAAGACATGCATGGATGGTAAGTTTGATGTTATGCATCATTGCTTCAACTAACACAACATCCCTAAAGCTTCATTTGAAAGCCTTGCTATTAGCACCTCCTTAATAATCTTATACAACAACCCCTTCTCTACTTTCTCTCATTGTTCATAGTCGTATTAGTTAGAAAATAGAGAAGAAAGGAATTGCAATAGTTTTCCTCTTAATGATTTCTCTTACATTTCATTAGCACACAACCTTATTTTAAATACAAATCTTCCCCCCCCCCCCCCCCCCCCCCCCCCCAACACTGAGTTTTGTTTGAAGAAGAAAATATTGGGACTACGTTAATGGTTTGTCAAACAATCAGCTATTTGATCTAAGGAAGGAATGTACTGTACTTCAAGTTTTCCATTGAGGACCTGATCACGAACAAAATGAACATCAAGTTCAATATGCTTCGTTCGAGCATGAAAGACAGGATTCAATGCTAGAGCTTCAACACTAATGTTGTCACACCATAGGACACATTTGTAGGTTGATTTGATTTGTAATTCATCCATCAGTTGTTGCAACCAAATAATTTTAGATGTAGCATGAGCTAGAGCCCTATAATTAGATTCTGTACTAGAGTAGGCCACAACATTTTGTTTCTTTGAGGACCAAGACACCAGATTGTTCCCTATGTAAACACAATAAGCTGCAATTGACTTTCTGTCATCAATGTTGGAAGCTTAATCTGCATCAGAAAAGGTTGAAATTTCTAAGTCATTGCTCAGTTGAAAGAGAAGGTCATAGTGTCTCGTGCCACTAATATACCAAAGTACCCTCTTTATCGCTTGCCAATGAACATCAGTAGGGGCCTTTAGAAATTGAATAAGTGATTCACAATGTATGCAATATATGTCTTGTGTGTGTTAAATATTGGAGGGCTCCTATGGTGCTTCGATATAAGTATGGATCTGACAAGGGCATGCCATGAGTCAAGGAAAGATGTTTACCTATGGTGCAAGGAGAAGCAACCGGTTTGATTTCTATTAGGTTTAACTTGCGAAGAAGGTCTTCAACATATTTGGCTTGGTTAAGTATGAAGCCTGATTCAAGGTAGTATACCTAAATCCCCAGAAAATAGTTAAGTTGTCCTAGATCCTTTAGTATAAGTTAGCTATCAAGCAACCAAATAAGTTGAGATATCAGGAGTGTTATTGCCTGTGATTATCACATCGTCCACATAAACCAAGAGGAAAATAATAGAGTCACGTCTATGAAACATAAACAAGGACGTATCAGCCTTTGATATTCTAAACTCCCAACTAACCAATGCATTCCCTAGAGTGTTGCTCCAATCTCGAGGAGTTTGTTTTAAAGCATATATAGCTTTATCAAGTTTGCATACATATTCAGGATATTTAAGATTAACATACCATGTAGATTGGTGTATATAAACATCTTCCTATAGACTGCCATTCAGGAAAGCATTGCTGAAATCCAACTATGGAATTCCCCAACCCTTAGATACGGCAATACTGCGAACCACCCTGATAGTTGAAGCCTTAACCACAAGGTTGGAAGTTTCAAAGAAATCAACCCATGGGTGTTGATGAAATCCTTAGCCACTAATCTCACTTTGTACCTTTCTATCAAACCATCAGGATTCTTCTTTAATCTGAAAACCTATTTATTTCCAAAGACATTGTAGAATGGTGAGGGAGGAACCAAATGCCAAGTGTTTTTGTTGATCAAGGCTTTGTATTCACCATCCATGGCTGCTTTCCACTGAGGTGTGATTAGAGCCTCTTTAACTCTAGTTGGTTTTGTCATTGTCCAATTTTTTTTAGCTGCTGTAAGCCAGACTTTCGGTTGAAAAATGCATGCCTTCCTTCTGGTAATCATTGGATGAGAAAGTTAGAGCGGTATTGAAGGACCTGGTTCTATGGGTGGTGTATTTGGTGGTTGAGTTGGTGTGGGAGTGGTCGTTTGACTTATAGTAGTTGTACCTGCAGAAGCAGACGATGGGATTAATGGGGATGAGGCTTTGGATGAGAGAAAAGGATTAGAAGGTAGACTGTAGGGCTGAGCCAAAGGTGATTCCACAGGTGATGGATTAGGAAGGGATATATATGGTAAAATAGATGATGAGCCTGGTATAGTATGAGATGAACTCGGTAATAAGGCGATGTAGGTCGTGGTGAAGGGCTATGAGTATGAATTTGTTGGGAATTTCGAGCTGAATGTGAGTCAATGTGGGGTAAGGGCTTGGGAAAAACATCCAAGAGATTATGAATACCAGTTGAGGGATGGGTTGAGCTTGAGAAGGCAGAGTTAGTGTGATGGACTGAAGTACAACTAGAGACTTGAAAATCGACAAAAAATGGAAATTCAATTTCATTAAAGACAACATTTCTGGATACATAGACTTTACCAGATTTTGTTAGGCAACGATGTCCTTGGTGTAAAACACTAGGGCCCAGATATACACACTTCTCTGATTGATATTGAATTTGTGATGTTGATATGGTCGAATGCAATGGAAGCAGGCATACTCGAATGTTCTAAGTTTAGTTATGTCAATATATTTGTTGAACATGAGCTGAACAAGGGATTTTCCATTTCGAACGGGGGTGGACAGTCCATTTATGAGAAGGTTAGCATTGATGAAGGCGTCCAACCAGTAATGAAGAGGCATGAAGGCTTGTGCTAAAAGAATCAGCCCCATTTCAACCAGGTGCTTATGTTTTCTTTCAGCCCTACCATTTTTGGGCAGAGATATAAGGACAAGAATGCCTAGAAAAAACACCCATGGTTGCATACATTTAATGAACCTTTGTGTATTCCCCTCCATTATCTTATTGAAAGGCTTTAATGGTTGCATCAAATTGATTTTTAATCATTTGGATGAAATGTTGAAAGGCTGCAAGTGATCTGATTTTTGTTTAAGAGGTTATGTCTACAAAAACTTACCGTAATCGTCTAAAACGAAACATAATATCGAAAGCTTGCAATAGACAAGACAGGGGCTAGTCCCCACACATCAGAATGAATCTGGTCAAATTTAGTTGTAGCTCGTGACATAGAGTTTGTAAAGAGAAGTGAGTGAGACTTACCTAGTTGGCAAGAATCACAGAACATATCTTTTTCATTAACTTCACTAGCTGTTTCACTGATCTACAATCGACTTGAAAACTTTAGGGGAGGAATAGCCTAACCTTCTATTCTAGAAAACCGTAGACTGAAGAACATTTACATTAATATTGGATAGTACAAATGTTGTTGAGCCATTATTTTGTTCACAAGTCTAAGGGATTTGGTATTTCTACTGATTGAAACATCATTTGGTCTTTCGATTGCTTCTCCAAGTTGGTAGAGTTCATCTTTAAGTGTGCCTTTCATCAGAGTGTTGCCCGAGTGTTTGTCCTTTATCATACAACAATTTTCATGAAATTCCACAAAGATATCATTATCCAGGGTAAGTTTCGAATGCTAACTAAGTTCTTTGCAATAGTAGGAGTGTAAAATACATCTTCTAAACTAAGAATGCACTTATCAGAATTCAAACTGGAATTTCCAACAGAAGAGATATATAACAAGTTAGAAAATGGAGAAGAAGGGAATTGCAACAGTTTTCCTCTTAATGATTTCTCTTACATTTCAGAGGCACACAACCTTCTTTTAAATACAAATTTCCCCTTTAGGGTTCCCCAAACCGAGGAATAGAAAAATGAGAAATAATGCCTAACAAATTATGGACACATGGCACAATCTTTTACGTTGATACAATGATTTTTATAACAAACCATAACAACTTTCTTTCTTTTCTTTATCTTTCCACTGTGACACTATTTTCTGACTTGGCATAATTAGTCTGAGATGAAATATAAACCTATGATATTTATTTAAAAGAGTTTATTATATTCCTAACGAGTTGAACTATATTCAAGAGAATAGAACATATAAAAAAAAAAAAAAACAATTAGGAAATCTAGCTATTTAGGTATAATATAACATCACCAGTCAACTTGAGTATATCTTAATTACTCAAAGCATGTCCTATTAACCAAGTAACAGGAGATTTAAATTCATGGCCCCCTATGCTGTTAAACTTTTTTTCTTCTTTTCGAAAAAAAACTATACTGACACCACATTTTCAATTTCAAGAAATTATGGAACTAATAAAATATTATCTCCTAAACTTTTATTTTAAATTTGTAAAGAAAAAAAAAGTTAAAACATGATGTATAAATGTTTCAAAACTATTATTGAGGTATAAATCTTTTAGATTTTTTGGATGAAAATTAGTATCTAAAAATTATTCAACTTTTGTTTTATGTCATATTCACACTATTTTATGTCCTGAATTTTGTTTAAATTTCTAAATAATTTCTACTTCAATAGAAATTTTGAAATATCAAGAAAAGGCAATAATAATATTGAAACTTTTGGAGTATTTTTCATAATTTAACAAAAATTAATATATCTATTTAAAAAAAACAATATCTTACGTTATGGATGGGGCGAATAAACGTCATAATCTAATAATAACTCTTGAATTCAATTGATGGGTGCACATAACATTAATGAGATAAAAATGAGTGACAAAAAGTGCAAATTGGATGAGGCTATGATTGGGACACTAGTGCTATAAAATCCTTGGAACCCTTGAGAGAAGATATTATTTTAGAGATAAGATGAAATTTTTGTTAACTTCTTTTTTAAAATAGTATAAAATATATTATAAATTTCAATTTTAGATGACGATTTTTTTTTTTTTAAAAAAAAAGTATTAAATGGTATTTGGTTTTAAATCATCTCAAAGACAAAAATTAAGTGAATCTCAAATATTAAGATAATCCTTTTTAATATTAAGCAACTAAAATAGTTCTTTTAAATATTCAAGAACTACAATAGTTTTTTTTTTTCCTTCTTTTTTTTAAATTTCATGAATCATTTGAAAATTTACTAGACCAAATTGAGAAGAGAATCTTTATCTTCCCTTTTGGTCCCTATTTTCTTAATAAATTCCTATTTTACCATTTTGAGATACGATATTAAGGAGGAGAATGGAAAAATCCAGCAAAGCCAATGCCATAATGGCGTCACAGTTGGACACAATCAGTAAGTGATTAGATTAGAATCTTATCTAACCAAATTGGTTAAGAAATTGGTTGATTGGTCGAGGACCACTAGTCTTCTGGTGACATCTGTAATATAAATATTTCTTAATTTTTTTTTATTATTTTGCCCTAATTATTCTAGGGCTATGTGTATAAATTGAAACAATAATTGATTGAATAAAACAACAAATTCCAAGACTGTCTGGCCTCTTCAGCTTCTTCTCCTCACTCTTTTCGTTTTCCTTATTCAATTGTTTATTAACCTGCGATACCACTCTTTGAATGTAAGTGTTTGTTGAGTCTAATAGGTACATGATTGACATCGAGAGGATGCAACTCTTAAATACTGGACATGATTCTTCAAATATATGTGTTTATTAAACCCAATAAATACAATTGATATCAATATGTTAAGATTATTTAAGTAGAGATGGAGGCTATTACATATCAAACAGGTGCATTCTTTCACTAGTGGATTGAGATGCATGTATAATAATAATAATAATAATAATAATAATAATAATAATAAATATATTTAGTTTAAATTTAAGAAAATAAAT
>NC_052359.1:36914111-36922294 GCF_009727055.1 Benincasa hispida
TGATATTAATTGATGCATATGTCAAAGAATCAAATTTAAAAATTATATTTTTAAAGAAGTGAAAATTAAATCTATATATATATATATTTTGCATTGGAGTTTTTTTTTTTTATATAATCAAAATTTGAATCTTTAAATTATGGGGATTTTCAAAAATAGAAAAATAAATAAAACTATTTACACAAAATAACAAAAAATAATTTTTTTTAATAGAGATTGATAGAAGTCTATCAGTATGTAAGTGATAGCAACGGATAGAAGTCTATCATTGATACAATGTGATAGATACTGATAGAAGTCTATGAGTGTCTATTAGTATTTTTTTTTTTTGCTATTTTTGTAAATAATTTGATATTTTTTCAATCTGTGAAAAATTTTCCTTAAATTGTAATATTTTGGATCTTTAAATTATAATTTTGACATTTTCCTGTGCATTGCACGTGCTCATTGAAGGAAATGAACACTTCATCCCGCAACGGAAACATTGGATCTACTTTGATATTATTTAGAATTAAACGAAAATAACAAATGGTTAAACAAATTACATACCTTGAAAGAGAACATGTCGAGGGTCTATCTCCTTGAGCTTCAACTTCATGAGGCTGGATCTCCTTACTAGGGGTATTTAAAAAATTCAATGGCCAAAAGATATGATTAATCCAACCTAACCATATGGTTTGGGTTGGGTTGAGTTTAGATAAATTCAAATTTTATGAGATGAGTTGGTTTATAGGTTCACCTAAAATAATCCAAACCAATTCGAACCTATTAATTTTAAAAAGTCTATTTTTTAACTTTCAATTTTATATACATATACTTATTTTTATTTTTTTTTTGGATAATTTCTTCTCTAGGAACTCTTAAAAAACGATTTCTTAGTCCTTTGGAAAGAAAATTTTCATAATATAAATTGAAATTAAATTGTTAATCTTAATTCAATATATAAAAACAATTATAAAATTTATACATATTAAACCTTTACTTATTTTAAAACAAAAATTTAAATAAATGGCTTGAGTAGTTCGAACCAACCCAGCCCAAATATTTCATAGACGGGTTGGGTGGGGTTTATTATTAAGTAAGAGTTATTTGGATTGAACAAGCCTATAACATGAACAATTGGATCGGTTCTAAAAAGTCTTTTAACTTTCAACCCAACTAAACTCAACCCACAAACATCCCTACTCTTTATCACAAGTCTTCCTTACTATGACTCTATAAGAGAACCAATGACTTGTGGGAGCCTCCTTGAAAGAGAAAGGAAAGAGAGAATTTTACAGATCTAAGGCAGTTCTCACATAATACCTAGAATAACTTTTGTAGATACCGTGTTTGGTTCGACTAAATTTTGAAATTATATTTATTTTATCTTTATTTCCAGTAACCTAATTGATATTTTAAAATAATATATAAATAAAAAAAGGAAAAGTTTTTATTTCAAATAAAATTAAATAAGAAAACATAGAATAAAAAGAATGTATATATATAAAACAAAGTCTCCCTTTCCCTAGTCTTATTCAACATTATTCATCCCCACTTTTCTCCTCAATAATCTTTATCTCTTAACCATCATTCTATGCTAATTTAAGTCATACTAAAGCCTATAAAATATTGACACAATGGAAGTGAGGGAGGAGAGAAAAAAAGAATTGGAGATTGGGAGAGTATAGGTTGAGTGATTAAAGAAGAGGGAAATATATTAAGATAGTGAGAAGGAATAGAGAGATGAAAAAGTAAAGGATTAAGAGAGAGAAAAAAAGAATGGGAGATTGAGAAAGTATAGATCGAGTGACTAAAGCAAAAATCAATTTAGCATGTTAATTACACCTACGAAATTCATGCATATGCATTATTGCATTGTGTCTCAAGAATTAAAATCATTGGCCGAGCCAAAGGAATCAAAGCACATGTATCCCATACATTGCTAAGTACATAATTCATTCTTTTATTTAATTAGGCATGTTTTTACATAAGGAATCCCCTGCCCATTGTGTTCCATTCGTAATATTTGAGCAATTGCATTTTTCTAACTCGCATGTGTAATTTACCTAACTGTAAATTCATCATATCAATAGAACCTTGCAAACCTTGCACTCACATAAATGTTTCAACTTAAGCTCGCACCTTTGCTCAACCTTGAGTACTTTTTTTATGAGTGATTTAGTTTTCTTATTTCACGCATATAGGCAATCACTGTAAATGAGACTTTTCAAAGTTCACTAAGAAAAGAGGGATTGATCTATTGTATTTTCATGTGACTTAAGCTTTTAAGCTTTATCTATTGGTTAAATCGAACCAGCTGGCAATTAGCTGATATCGAGGCCTGGTCAAATTAGGTTTGTTTATTTTGCTGTTGAAGTTGAAGCCTTGTTGGGCCATGTCTATTCTCTTTAATGTTGGTTAAATCGAACCAGCTTACTAATTAGCTAAGGTCGAAGCCTGGTCGAGTCAGGTCCATTTATTTTACTGTCGAAATTGAAGCCTTGTTAGGCCATGTCTATTTTCTTTTAATATTGGTTAAATAAACTAGCTTGATAATTAGCTGAGGTTGAAGCCTGATCGAGTCAGGTCTGTTTATTTTCTTATTGAAGTTGAAGCCTTGTTGGGCCATATCTATTTTCTTTAATGTTGGTTAAATCGAACCAGCTTGCTAATTAGTTGAGGTTGAATCCTGGTCGAGTCAGGTCCGTTTATTTTACTGTTGAAGTTTAAGCCTTGTTAGGCCATGTCTATTTTCTTTAATGTTGGTTAAATCAAATCAGCTTGCTAATTAGCTGAGGTCGAAGCCTAGTCGAGTCAGGTTCGTTTATTTTACTGTTGAAGTTGAAGCCTTGTTAGGTCATGTCGATTTTCTTTAATTCTGCTTAAATTGGACTAGCTTGCTAATTAGATGAGCTCGAAGCCTAGTTGAGTCAGGTCCATCTATTTTACTGTCAAAGTTGAAGCTTTGTTAGTGAAGGAACCAGTGAAGGTTTTGAGTGGAAGGGGATCGATCCTAATTTTAAGTTTTTCACAGAATCTCAATTTACAGATCAATCAAATTATGAATAATCAATAAATTTACAACATGCTTGGAGGGGATTAGAATTAGGGTTTAAAGAAACTTACCCTTGAAGACAAAATTCTTCATGTATTCCTTCGATCTGATCACGAACACTTTGATTAGAATCTCGATCTTTAAAAACTTCTAGCAAAATAAATGACCACTACCAAGAGATCAACCTCTGTATTCTTTTGGGAATGAGAATCCAGGAGTTGTGTGCTTTGTAATTTTATAAGAGGGAAAGAGTTTTTGAGAGAGAAAGAAGAAAAACAATTTTTCTTCTCTGTATGATCTTGGGAGTAAAGGCCAGAGAAATAAAATCAATTTTTTTTTTCATGTTGCCTAAAAATGCCAGAGGAAGAAGAAGTCTCTTGACCAATCAATGCCACATGTTTGTATAAAGAGAAAAAAAGGGGAGGGAGTTATAACTCCCTCCTTTTATTAAATTCAAATTTTAATTACATACATACATACATTCATACATACATACATACATACATACATACATACATACATACATACATACATACATACATACATACATACATATATATACATACATACATACATACATATATATATATATATTAAACTATATGTTATATCGAATATAACATATAACCTATAATTTTTATATTGTATCAAATACAATATAATCTATAGTTTATATTTCTCTCAATTAATCAAAGTATCTAATATAAATCTCATTTATATTAAATTTATTTATATGAATCTCATTTATATTAAACTATGAATCTCATTTATATTATTAGTATTTGAATTATATTCAAATATTTAATTCCTCTTAAAATAAAATTTACATTATAATGTATCAAACACATTATATTAATTATATCAAATATAATTAATTTGCTCAATTAATTTGAACAAATCAAATTAATCCAAAATTAATTCTCAATAATCCCAGTTGAGCTACAGAGAGGATCTTATGAACCTGTAGATTGAAGTTCCATTATACTTGGATAATTAATTAAACTCTTTAATTAAATTACTCAAGATTCATTAACTGCTGGTCACTCCACTAAAGACTGATAGATGCACTCTTCACACTACAAATATATTTATGTGTCCATCGGATATAACTAGTCAACAGCGCGATGACCCTTCCCAAATTGCTCGTAAGTACAGTTGGGCCAAAATTATTATTTTGCCTCTATAGTTACATCTAATTCCTTAAATACCACTAACCTCTCTAATGAACAATAAGTCATAGTCCAATTATGACTAAATCCCTCTCGGGCTAAGAAAGAGTGTGACCACATTGTTCAAGCCTTGGAATCAGTCCTTAAAAGAGCAATTTATCTACTTACCCTGATATTAGGGAAGAAGTGAATTTCGTCTTGTGTAGCTGTATTCCCAGCTCCCCAATCAGATAAATCCTTTTAGGTATCTTGATTCAATAATCTGGTTACTCCCACTCATACAAATTAAAAGATCACCTTTATAGGCAAGAGTTCACAACTCACCCAAGATTAAGGTCATATCACTTATGGTCATCCTGGTGAAATGTAAGTCTCTATTATTAATGGCTTTATATAATAAGACTAGTCATTTCGTGGTTTGGTCTTATATAAACTCTTTGCATAGGATACCTCCACTCAAATTTCTCCACATGAATGATCAATATTAGATCATGAGTAGCACTTTACAATACTTGTAACATCTACAAAACAACTCGTATCCGTAGTGTCACCAAGATAAAGTACCCAACCTTATCCATCTACTACAGACCACTTAGGCTATCATTTAAACATGATCCACCTATATGTCTCTTCATACATATGTAAATTATATAAAATAACCTAAGATCTTAGTTTATTGGACTAAGTAAATGCTCATAAAGTAACAATTATTTTATTAATAACAAGTTGTTTATACAATGTTTACAAACTATGAGAATACAATAGAGATTTAGGACACCAATCCTAACAGTTAGGCTATGTCTATTTTCTTTAATGTTGGTTAAATCGGACCAGCTTGTTAATTAACTGAGGTTGAAGCCTGGTCGAGTCAGGTTCGTCTTTTTTACTGTCAAATTTGAAGCCTTATTAGCCCATGTATATTTTCTTTAATGTTGGTTAAACCAAATCAGCTTGCTTAGCTGATATCAAAGCTTGGTCAAGTTAGATCCGTTTATTTTACTGTCGAAGTTGAAGCCTTGTTCGGCCATGTCTATTTTCTTTAATGTTGATTAAATCGAACCAGCTTGCTAATTAGTTGAGGTTGAAGTCTAATCAAGTAAGATCTGTTTATTTTACTATTGGTTAAATCAAACCCTACAACATTGATGGTCTTCCACTAGAATTCCATTGTTTTTTCAAACTAAACTTTAGCCTTCTCAATACTTTACCTGTTCCTTTATCTACCCATTCAATTCTTCAAAGATACATAAATGGGGGAAAATTATAGACACCTTATTTGGTCCGACTTAATTTTACAATTATATTTATATTATTTTTATTTTCAGTAACCTTTAAATTGAAAGTTTGAAACAATATATGAATAAAAAAGGAAAGGTTTTATTTTAAGTGAAATTACATAAGAAAAAATAGAATAAAAAGAATGTATAAAAAAAAAAGTATCACTTTCCCTAGTCTTATTCAACATTATTCATCCTCACTTTTCCCCTCAATAATCTTTATCTCTTAACTATCACTCTATTCTAATTTAAGTCATACTACAATATTGACACAGTGGTAGGGAGGAATGAGAAAAAAAAAAAGGGAGATTGGGAGAGTATAGATTGAATGATTAAAGAAGAAGAAAATATATTGAGATAGTGAGAAGGAATAGAAAGTGGAAAAAGTAAAGGATTAATAGAGAAAAAAAAAAGAATGAGAGATTGGGAGAGTACAGATTGAGTGACTAAAGAAAAAGAAAATATATTGAGATAGTGAGAAGGAATAGGGAAAGGAAACAGTAAAGGATTAATAAAGAGGAAAAACAAATGGAGATTAAAAAAAAGATGACGAAGAAAGGAAGTAAGAGAGTATAGATTGAAAGAGAGAGGGTGAGCTCAAGCCATTCTGAGGACTGTGCGGTCTAATGAACGACGTTAATGTTAGGGTTGATGCTCTAAATCATGTAGGGTCCTATAGTTTGTATACCTTGAATGAATAAACAGAGGAGCTGTAGTATGGCAAAATACTAAGCAGGGGTGCATCGCGGACTCCACCATGGAGGCCGAGTATGTAGCGGCTTGTGAAGCTACTCAGGAAGCTGTTTGGCTCAGGAAATTTCTAACTGATCTAGAAGTTGTTCTAGACATGTTAAAGCCCATCACCCTTTATTGTGATAATAGTGATACTATGGTGAATTCTCGTGAGCGTAGGATTCATAAATGCAACAAGAACATCACTTGAGCAGAAAACCATCTCCCCCGAGAGATTGTGCATCAAGAGGATGTGATTGTCCACAAGAATAGCTTTAGAGCACAATGTTGTTGATCCATTTACGAAGGCCCTCATGGCTACAGTGTTTGAGGGTCACTACAGAGTATGGGTCTATGGGACAAACCACGGCTGACTAGGGCAAGTGGAAGATCTTGTACTGGACGTATTATGCCTAGTTTATTGTTTATATACTTGTATTTAATTATCTTGTACACCCCACTAGCTTTAGGACAAGTAGAAGATTGTTGAGGTTGATGCCCTAAATTCGTAGGGTTTCTTAGTTTATAAACCTTGTATGAACAAACATATCTGTGTTAATAATATTTGATACTTTATTCACTTATCTATGAAATATGTGATATTTTAGTTGCATTAACCACAAGCCAATAAACTAACATCCATGGTTATCATTATAACTTAAACATGTATATGGATACATACAGGTGGATCATGTTCAAGTGGATAACCTAAATGGTCTGTAGTATATGGATAAGGCTGGGTATCTTATCCTTGTGACACTATGAGTATGAGCCACTTTGTAGGTGTTACAAATGTTGTAAAGTGCTACAAATGATCTGATCCTGAATTTCATATATTAGACATGCAAGCGGGGATATTAATACAAATAAGTTTATATAAGATCAGACCACAAATGTTTAGTCTCGTTATATACGTTGTTCATAATACAGACTTTCATTCACTAGGATGACCATAGGTAACATGACGTTAATCATGAATGAGTTGTAAACTCTGCCTATGAAAGTGATCCTTTGATTTGTATGGGTGAGAGTGACCAGATCGCGGGCTTAATAATCCTATCATTTTGAGATTCATCTAATTGGGGAGCTGGGAACTCAGCTACACAAGATGGAATTCAGTCCTTCCAATAGATAAATTGCTCCCTTAAGGGCTGATTCCGGGTCTTGAACAATGTGGACCACACCTCTTTTGACATGAGAAGGGTTTAGTCATAGTGGGACTATGATCTATTGTTCATTAAGAGAGATACAGTGGTACTTAAGGAGTTAGATGTAATTATAGGGGCAAAACGGTTATTTGGCCAATTGTACTTACAAGCAATTTGTGAAGGGTCATCGTACTATTGATTTGGTTATATCCAATGGACATATAAATATATCTGTAGTACGAAGAGTATGACTGTTGGTCTTTAGTGGAGTGCCCGACAATTAACAGATGGTGGATAATGTAATTAAGAGTTTAATTATTTATTCACGTACTGTTGGAGCTTAAAGCTACAGGTCCGTAAGGTCCCTTGGTAGCTCAAAGGATTTAGTTGAGAATCAATTTTTGGGTTGATTTGAAATGTTCAAATTAATAGATGGAATTTAATTATATATGATATAATGATATATGTATTTGATACATTATTGTTTAATCGGAGGAATATATATTTTTGAATATGATTCAAATATATTTTTCTATGAATAAGATTTCATAGTCGTTAAAATTTATATTAAATTGCCATAAAATAGAGAAACTAACCATAGTTTATATTGTATATGTTGCAATATTAAAACTATAGGTTTAAATATAAATATGATTTATATTTGATAATTATCCATTTTTTCTCTAACTACCCTTAGTGGGATGTTAAACAGTTTTCTGGCAAAATGGAATAAAATAAAAATAAATTTTATTATTCATTAGACAAGCATTCACGTTGAAAAGGCTACACAATTTCCTTGAGAGTCTATGCGATAGATACA
>NC_052359.1:36922319-36934864 GCF_009727055.1 Benincasa hispida
TAACTGATCTAGAAGTTGTTCTAGACATGTTAAAGCCCATCACCCTTTATTGTGATAATAGTGGTGTTCTAGCGAATTCCCGTGAGCATAGAAGTCATAAACGCGACAAGCACATTGAGCAGAAATACCATCTCCCCCGAGAGATTGTGCATCAAGAGGATGTGATTGTCACAAAGATAGCTTTAGAGCACAATGTTGTTGATCCATTTACGAAGGCCCTCATGGCTACAGTGTTTGAGGGTCACCTACAGAGTATGGGTCTATGGGACAAACCACGGCTGGACTAGGGCAAGTGGAAGATCTTGTACTGGACGTATTATGCCCTAGTTTATTGTTTTATATACTTGTAATTTAATTATCTTGTACACCCCACTAGCTTTAGGACAAGTAGAAGATTGTTGAGGTTGATGCCCTAAATCTCGTAGGGTTCTATAGTTTATAAACCTTGTATGAACAAACATATCTGTGGTTAATAATATTTGATACTTTATTCACTTAGTCTATGAAATATGTGATATTTTAGTTGCATTAACCACAAGCCAATAAACTAACATCCATGGTTATCATTATAACTTAAACATGTATATGGATACATACAGGTGGATCATGTTCAAGTGATAACCTAAATGGTCTGTAGTATATGGATAAGGCTGGGTATCTTATCCTTGTGACACTATGAGTATGAGCCACTTTGTAGGTGTTACAAATGTTGTAAAGTGCTACAAATGATCTGATCCTGATCATTCATATATTAGACATGCAAGCGGGGATATTCTATACAAATAAGTTTATATAAGATCAGACCACAAAATGTTTAGTCTCGTTATATAACGTTGTTCATAATACAGACTTTCATTTCACTAGGATGACCATAGGTAACATGACGTTAATCATGAATGAGTTGTAAACTCCTGCCTATGAAAGTGATCCTTTGATTTGTATGGGTGAGAGTGACCAGATCGCGGGCTTAATAATCCTATCATTTTGAGGATTCATCTAATTGGGGAGCTGGGAACTCAGCTACACAAGATGGAATTCAGTCCTTCCCCAATAGATAAATTGCTCCCTTAAGGGCTGATTCCGGGTCTTGAACAATGTGGCACCACACCCTCTTTTGACATGAGAAGGGTTTAGTCATAGTGGGACTATGATCTATTGTTCATTAGAGAGATCAGTGGTACTTAAGGAGTTAGATGTAATTATAGGGGCAAAACGGTATTTTGGCCCAATTGTACTTACAAGCAATTTGTGAAGGGTCATCGTACTATTGATTGGTTATATCCAATGGACATATAAATATATCTGTAGTACGAAGAGTATGACTGTTGGTCTTTAGTGGAGTGCCCGACAATTAACAGATGGTGGATATAGTAATTAAAGAGTTTAATTATTTATTCACGTACTGTTGGAGCTTAAAGCTACAGGTCCGTAAGGTCCCCTTGGTAGCTCAAAGGATTTAGTTGAGAATCAATTTTTGGGTTGATTTGAAATGTTCAAATTAATAGATGGAATTTAATTATATATGATATAATTGATATAATGTATTTGATACATTATTGTTTAATCGGAGGAATATATATTTGAATATGATTCAAATATATTTTTCTATGAATAAGATTCATAGTCGTTAAAATTTATATTAAATTGCCATAAAATAGAGAAAACTAACCATAGTTTATATTGTATATGTTGCAATATTAAAACTATAGGTTATAAATATAATATGATATTTATATTTGATAATTATCCATTTTTTCTCTCTAACTACCCTTAGTGGGATGTTAAACAGTTTTCTGGCAAAATGGAATAAAATAAAAATAAAATTTTATTATTCCATTAGACAAGCATTCACGTTTGAAAAGGCTACACAATTTCCTTGAGAGTCTATGCGATAGATACATAGACTAAACGATTGAGAATTCTTTCTATGCGATAGAGTTGTTTTCCTTGACCGTCTTCTTCCTCCAACTCCAAAACACCCTTCTAACCAAAATAGCCAGAGCCCAACACTTCTAGGTTCTCACACCAAGAATACCAAGGTAACTAAGTGGTAGTATCCTCTACGTTTTGGTTCGAGTTTGGTTACTGCTTGTTCGAAGAGAGTTTGTGCTTGTTCGACGCATTCATGAATGAGTTAGTTCGAAGGATTTACTTGAAGAAGAGTTCTTCAAATGTATAATCTTAAAACCTTGTTTCTTATTTCAAAAACATGTTGTAATTTATCTTTTGATGTATAATCTGTCATTTTACTGTAAATGTATGCGTTCAATCGAAATAGAATTTGGACGATCCGCTTCCGCTCAAAGGTTCTCTATAAAACGAGATCCTTCAATTGGTATCAGAGCCAGGTTATGTTCTGATTTCCAAATTTAATTTTATGTATTGAATTGTTTATAGTTTGGTGGGTTTTACTTCTGCATTGCGTTTAATGGTTAAATGTATGTGGATATTGTTGATGGATGTTTCAGGATAGTTGCCTCTGTTATGGTTTTCTGTTTAAGTTTACAAAAGTTAATTTGTAAGGGCCTTTGCGTTTTTGGACATGATTTCTTGCAATCGAGTCTATATTCGTTTTGTCTTTTGAGTCGTTCGTGAAGCAGCAGACACAAGAGTTGCAGTTCATTTCGATGGAGGAGACGAAACAGTGGTTGCCTCGTGTAGTTCAAGCTAGACGATCGTTTAGATTTGACTATGTATTCGTGTAGATTTTTTTATACGATTGTGTAGAATCTGCTAAATGATCGCATAGCTAATGCTACGCGATCGTGTAAAGTGTTTACTCGATCGTGTTGCATTGGCTGCATGGTCGCATAAACGCTCGAGGGTAAACGATCGTGTGGTATTTGATACTCGACGCAAGGCATGCGTGCTAAACGATTGTGTAGATCGTGTAGACTATCATGCTCATTGCATAGTCAGTAGCTACACAATCGCGATACTCGACACAAGCTATTCCATTGAGTTGACTGCATGATCGCACAACAGAAAAACGGATAGTAATAAAATATAATATAATATTAAAATAAATAAATATTAAATAAACAAAACATAATATATATAAATAAATAAAATAACACAAAATAAGAAATGGGAAAATTCTCAAATTTCTCCACTTTTTAATTTGCATGGAATTTGCCCAAAATGTGTAATTTTAAGATCCACCAAATACCACTATTTATAAGCAAAGTGGCAAGTAGAATGTGGACTTACATAGACACCAAGCATGAATAATTACAAGGCACGTGGACAACATAAAGAGTGACATATGGCTTTTAAGACACTAAGCAATGAACATCTATTTATTATTATAATATTCATAATACTCCCCTATTGATGCCTATATATGTATGTGTATATATATATATGTGTGTGTGTGTGAATTATGCCTCATTAAAACCTTACTTGGAAAAACCCAATGGGAAAAAACCCTAGGGAAGGAAAAAGAGTACATATTTTATATAATATATACTCCTAAAAGAATACTTTATTTACTCCCCATCATGAAACATTACTTAAGATATCTGAGTCGCCGCATTCCAATGTTGTGCACTAATTTTTCAAAAGTTGTGGTTGGTAATGCGTTTGTAAATAAGTTTGCTAGATTATTCTTCGAACAAATTTGTTGTACAGTGATGTTGCCATTTTCTTCAGGATCACGATTGTTGAAAAGCTTCGGTGAAATATGCTTTGTTCTATCTTCTTTAATATATCCTCCCTTGATTTAGGTGATGCAAGCTAGGTTCTCTTCGTATAATATTGTTCAAAGATTTTTATTCAAAGACAAATCACACGTCTCACAAATGTATTGAGTCATTGACCTTAGCCATACACATTCCCAACTAGCCTCATGAATTGCAAGAATTTCAGCATAATTTGAGGAATTGGCCGTTTTAGTGTGCTTCACTGATCACAATGATATAGTAGTTCATCCACATGTGAACATATAACCTGTTTGAGATCAAGCTTTGTGTGGATCATATAAATATCCACAATCTGCATAACCAATTAGATCAAAATTTGATTTATTTTAATAAAAGAAAACCCATATCGATTGTTCCTCGGAGATAATAGAGCATATGCTTAATTCTGTTTTAATGTCTTTTTGTAGGAGAAGAACTATATCTAGCCAATAAATTTACTAAAAATGCAATATCTGGTCTTGTATTATTAGCAAGATACATAAGTGCACCAATTACACTAAGATGTGGTACTTCAGGGCCAAGAAGTTTTTCATTATCTTCCTGAGGTCAAAATATATCTTTCTTTATATCCAATGAGTGGACATCCATTATAATATATTTAATGGATGTGTTTTTTCCATATAAAATCTTTTCAAAATTTTTCCCGTATAAGTCGACTGATGAATAAATATTTCATATGCTAAATGTTCAATTTTCAAACCAAGCGAAAATTTTGTTTTTCCGAGATCTTTCATCTCAAATTCTTTCTTAAGATATTCTATTACCTTTGAAAGCATTTCAAGAGTTCCAATTATATTCAAGTCATCAACATATATAGTTATAATAGCAAATCCTGTTTGTGTTTTCTTTATAAAAACACACGGACATATTGGATTATTTTGATATCCTTCTTTCAATCAATATCAACTCAAACGATTGTACCACATCCGTCCTAATTGCTTCAATCCATATAGTGATCTCTGTAACTTTATTGAATACCATTCCCAGGTATTTAATATATATGTTTCATGTACCTTAAATCCTTCTAGGATTCTCATATAAATATCATTATCAAAAGATCCATATAAATATTTTATGACTAAATCCATAAGATGCATTTCCAGACTTTTATACACAGTCAAATCAATTAAATATCTTAATGTAATTGCATCCACCACTGAGAATACGTCTCCTCAAAATCAATGCCAGATTTTTGTGAAAACCTTGTGCAACTAGTCTTACTTTATATCTTGTGACCCCATTGTTTTAATTTCTTTTCCTCACAAATACCCATTTGTATCCCACAGGTTTAACACCTTATAGTATTCGGACTACTGGTCCAAAAACCTAAAGTTTTGAAAGTGAGTTTAATTCTGCCTCGATTGCTTCTTTCCACTGAGGCCAATCTTTTCTATGTCGACATTCTTCAATAGATTATGATTAAGGATCCTTATTTTCAGATATAATAT
This sequence comes from Benincasa hispida, assembly GCF_009727055.1. Classification (NCBI taxonomy): domain Eukaryota; kingdom Viridiplantae; phylum Streptophyta; class Magnoliopsida; order Cucurbitales; family Cucurbitaceae; genus Benincasa; species Benincasa hispida. Next base: position 36,927,469 of record NC_052359.1, read on the forward strand.
CAAACATTATACGCAAAAATATTGTCAATAATTACATTAGTTCGATTCCATCTTTTTCGTGTCATGACATAGTTCATTGAAATCTCATTATTTTCATTAAGTATTTCATCTTCCTCACTAGTCATGTCAAAGATTTCTTTATGAGTATTTACATCATCTGCCAAGTCTTCTTGACTATTAATTATTTTTCTTTTTCGAGGATTTTTATCTTTGGATCCCATTGGTCTACCATGCTTCTGGCATGTTCCAGACTCATTAGTGACAACTTGCTGTGTTGGGATATCAATTTTCGATGGAACATTTGCAACTGGTATATGTGATTTAGTTACTTTATTTGCATCTATAAATGCATCTGGTGGTTGATTTGCTATATTTTGCAAAAGAATTATTTTTCAAACTTCAAGTTCACATTGATCTATATGGGAATCTAAATGAGACTAACGATGCATTCCATGTAATTTTTTTTTCCAACTTCTTAATTCCTCCTCGTAATATTGAAAAATTGTCTCATTAAAATGACAATCAGCAAATCATGCAGTAAATACATCACTCATCAGGGGTTCAAGATATTTGGTAATTGATGGGGAATCATATCCAATATATATTCCTAACCTCCTTTGAGGACCCATCTTAGTGTGTTGTGGTGGAGCAATTGGAACACATATTGCACACCCAAAAATTTTCAGATAGGAAATATTTGGCTCATGACCATAAACTAATTATAATAACGAGTACTGGCCTAATGCATACAATATATGATTACTAATAAACTAATTGATTAGGCCAATAGTTTATCAGATAGGAAAATAATATATGATAAGCTACTGGCCTAATGCATACAAGTGATGCTACATGCAAAATAGCATATCCCCATACAGATGAAGGAAGCTTAGCTCTCATAAGTAATGTTATAAATAATTCTGCTAAACTATTTTATGTATGAACATGAGCTACAGGATGTTCAACATTTATCCCAATTGACATACAATAACTATCAAAAGCTTGAGATGTAAATCCACCAGCATTATCAAAACGAATAATCTTAATTGTATAATCAAGAATTTGTGCTCTTAACTTAATTATTTGAGCAAGTGTTCTTGCAAATGTAATATTTGGACTTGGTAATAAGCACACATGCCATCTACTCTATTAATACCATAAAATATCTAAATGGTCTACTTGGTAGGTGAATAGATCCACATATATCACCATGAATTCGTTCTAAAAATGTAAGTGATTCACTCCCCACTTTAGTTGGTGATGGTTTAATTATCAATTTTCCTTGAGAGCAAGCATCACATAATAATTTATTAGATTGATGAATCTTCTGGCTCTTCAATGAATATCCATTTGAATTTTCAATAATTCTTCTCATCATTATAGATTCTGGATGATCCAATCGGTCATGCTAAGTTGTAAATATGTCTGAATTCATGAACTTTAGGCTCATTGTTGCATATGTGTCAATTACTCGTATATGAGTATAATATAATCCAGAAGATAAAGTAAACAACTTTTCCAATATATGTTTTTCATTTGAGACAGTGGATACGATATATAAATATTCTACATTATTCTTACTATCAGTCTCAGTATGATAACCATTGCAACGTATATCTTTAAAACTTAGAAGATTTCTCTTTGATTGACTAGAGAACAATGCAGTATCAATTGTAAATTTTGTTCCTCTAGGAAAAATAATATTTTCTTTTCCAAAACCTTTGATCAGGTTTGCAGAACCTAATATCGTATTGACTTTTGCTTCTAGTATTATTAGTTTGAAAAATATTTTTTACTTGTAGTATTGTATGAGTAGTTGTACTGTCTGGCAGACATAGATCTTATTTGCTCATTTTTGAAACATCTAACATATGAAAATGATCCATGTTTCTTCATTAAAAGAAAATAATTACAATAAGAAAAACAAAACTTAAAATATACGAAAGTTACTAAAAAAAATGAAGATAGATAAAAGAAAACAATAATATTAAGTCTAAATATTCTCAAAATCAAAAGAAACAATTGATGTTCCATCAACTGCGCCAATCTTCTCTTCAGGAGATTGAAAGAAGTCTGCGACATCCAAATTTGTCATATGGGATGGGTCAAATATATCATTATCTTGGTATTCAAAATTTTCTTCCACATTTTTTTCTTTTTCTTTCGGGGAGGTTTGATAGAGGTCAACTAAGTGTTTTGACATATGTACGTGACCAATGCCCAGTCATTCCACACCGGAAGCATTTATTTTCAACATTTCTTGAACTCTTATCTTGTGGAGTTTTTCCTTTATGATCATCATTTTGTATGGTTCTTTTGAAATTTGAATGATTAAAACGACCACCACGAAAATAATTGTTATTTCTTCTTCTGCCACGGTCATGACCTTGACCGCGACCATGATCTCGACCACAATTATTATTAGAATTCACGGCATTCACGTCAAATAATGATGTCGTTCTGATTGGTCGAGATTCATGATTTTTTATCAATAACTCGTTCTTTTTTTTTGGCCACGAGAAGACATAAAATAAATTCAGAATACTATTTAAAATCGTCTTCTCAATATTGTTGTTGCAAGAGTATATTCGAGACATGAAAGATAGAAAATGTCTTCTCTAACATATCAGAATCAATAACTTTCTCTCTACATAATAACAATTTTAAATTGATTTTAAATAATGCGGAATTATAATCACTTATTGATTTAAAATCTTGTAGCCTCAAATGCATCCACTCATAACGGGCTTTAGGAAGAATAACTATCTTTTTATGATCATACCTTTCTTTCAATTTTTTTCACAAGATACAGGGATATTTTATTTTAAAATATTTCATTTATAATCCCTCGTGGAGATGATGACGAAGGAAAATCATAGCTTTTGCTTTGTCCTGATCGGATGTTGTATTTCCTTCTTTAATTGTTTCTCCAAAGTTCATAACATCCAGGTGAATTTCAGCATCGAACACCTATGACAAATAATTATTGTCATTAATGTCAAGGGTTGCGAATTCTAATTTTGTAAGGTTTGTCATGACACCACTATCACAAAATATTATATTCATATTAGAAATTTAATATGTATTAAATATGCAAAATTACATTTAATTTATTAATTATAACAAAGAGAAAACGACAGGAGTTCATGCTGATAACGTGTTATGAATTTGAGAAGCATAACTAGAACATGGATAGTAATAAATATAATATAATATTAAAATAAATAAATATTAAATAAAAAACATAATATATAAATAAATAAAATAAAACAAAATAACAAAATGAGAAATGAGAACATTCTCAAATTTCTCTACTTTTTAATTTGAATGGAATTTGCCCAAAATGTGTGTGATTTTAAGATCTACCAAATGTCACTATTTATAGGCAAAGTAGTAAGTAGGATGTGAACTTACCTGGACACCAATCATAAATAATTACACAAGACACATGGACAATATAAAAGATGACACATGACTTTTAAGATACTAAGCAACAGACATCTATTTATTATTATAATATTCATAATACACAACAAAATGTGTTTCAAATTTAAGAAACAACAAACTGAATAGATTACGTAACAAAGTTAGTTTTTTTTTTTTTTTTTCAAAATTGAAATTAAAAATAAAAACAGGAAATAGAACGTCAATGCATTACCCAATAACTCAACGTTATTAATGTGTTATTATTGGAAAAATAAATATTTTTTTACCGTTAAATTTTATGTGTTGTTTCTATTCTGTCCTTAAATTTTAAAATATTGTATTTTTTGATTCTGTTTGATCACTATTTTCGTTTTTTATCTTTGTTATTTACTTTTTACTAATGCTTTTAAAAAACTAAGTTAACTTTTGAAAAAAAAAAGAAAAAGTAGTTTTAAAATTTATTTTTGTTTTTGAAATTTGGTTAAGAATTCAACCATTATACTTAAAAAAGATGCAAACCATGTCAAGAAATGAAGATGAAATAAGTTTAATTTTCAAAAACCAAAAACCAAAAGCGAAAATGTTTACCAAATGGGGTCTATCTTTAAGTTTTGATTTTGATTTCAATTTAATCCTTAACTTTCCAAAGGTTATAATTTTACCAAGATTAGAGTTTTGTCTCAATTTAGCCCATAAATTTCAAGATTAACATACTTTAACTATGATTTTTCATTAAATGTTCACTTTCATTCGTTGGCATTAACATTCATTAATTAATTTAAAGTAATTATGAAGTTAAATTTTAAAATTAAATTTAGGGCAAAAATACATTTTTTTTCCCTAGATTTCTTTTTCTTTTGCTAGTTTTCATTTGGTCCTTAGATTTTAAAATATTAAACTTTTAATCCTTAAGTTTTGAGTTTTATTTGATTTTAGCTCCTACATTTCAATATATTCAATTTTACCTTTGAGATTTGATGTCTTAATTTAATTCTTAAGTTTCAAGATTTACACAATGTAACCTTGATTTTTCATTAAATCCACAATGTCAATTTTTTACATTAATGTCTATTAATTAATTTAAAATAATTATGAAGTATAGTTCTAAATTTAATTTTAATATTGATGAATATGTGATGAAATTTAATCATTTTAATATAGACATTGAACTAAAGACTATTTCTTTTAATGAGAAATTTTTTACTTGTCAAATCGTTTAAAATTGTCTAGTGAACTTATTAAAGATTGTTCTGTTTTATTTTTATTTTTTTTATAAATGGTATAAAATTATGTTGTGTGAACAAGAAAATTTGTTTGTTTTTTTCCTAATGATAGAAAATTTATTCCGCCATCCTAGACTAATTTGTATAACTTAGCTCTTTTTTTTTCTTATCGATACATGTAGATTTTTTTAACATGATAAAAAATTTATTTAAACCTTCGTTATTTTCATCTACGTATAACTCTTTTAAAACCATCAAACATGATAAAGTAACAAAAAAAAATTGCATATCTTGTTTGAGTAAGGAAAATATGTGGACCTTCAATATTAATATTGTTGTATTCGAAACTTATTAAAGAAATATTGTTGTTTTGGGAGTTCGAGGCTAGAAGTCGAGGGTTGAGGATTTGACTAATGTAGAGGTCGAACGTTGAGAACTCGACAAATAAAGAAAAACTTGGAAACAATACGTAAATTAGGGTTGTCGAGGGTTGAAATTTCGACATACATAAGTCAAAACTTCAACCCTCGACAAGGAGATAAGTGGGTGAAGCAGATTGTAAGAGAGAGCGAGATTGTAAGAGAGAGCGAGATTGAAAGTGAGATTGTAGGAGAAAGCGAGATTGTTAGGATGGGACAATCTCCAACGTCTATGGAATGTATGTGTCTCGCTCTCTCTCACAATCTCGCTCTCCTGAACATCTCGTTCTCTCATTCTCGCCTTCTCTCAGTTACAAACTCGCTCAGAATCTCATCTCTCTTAATCGCTCTCTCTTACAAACTCGCTCAGAATCTCACTCTCTCTTACCATTCAAAATTATGTTTATTGTTGTTATTTTTTCATTAATGATTTACTAGCTTTTTATCATTGGTCATGAGGTATATAGTTATAATATTTATATTATATATATATTATATTATATATATATATATATATATATAATATATATATATATATATTATTATGTGGAAAGTAAATAAATTTATTGTATATTTCAATTTTTTTTTATTATTAAAGTTGTACATATTATTACTTTTAAATTAAGTTTGTAACTAATAGTTTAATTCTTCTAATTAATTGTACATTATTCTTTTAATTAAGTTATACATTATTCTTCTAATTAAGTGTTTTACATTATTCTTCTAATTAAGTTGTACATTATTCTTTTAATTAAGTTATACATTATTCTTCTAATTGAGAAACAAATATTTTTTTAATTGAGAAATAAATATTTTTTTTTCCAGATCATGGCTTTAAACCCAGGACCTGTTGATCCCTATGTTTTGTACGACCAGTCCATTCATCGATCATCTGTTGTATGACACGATCGTACTACTAGAGAAATATCTTGCAGGCGTCGAGAGACAGTTCTCCAACGCACTATCCTGCTCCACCCTCGAATACTACCGCTACTGTGCACATCTGGATTCTATGGGGTTGCCAGTTTAGGATTTATTCAGTTGGATTGGCATCTGATCACAGCCTTGGTCGAGAGATGGGGCTCGAGACGCATACATTCCATATGTCTGTTGGATAGTGCACTATCACTCTACAAGACATAGAAGTGTTGTTGGGGTTACCTGTTGACGGTGAGCCGGTCATCGGAGTGATGTACGATGATTGGTTAGAAGTTTGTCAACTATACCTCGGTGTGACCCCACCTGTCGATAAGATTAAAGGATCGAGGTTAAGTTTAATATGGTTAGGAACACAATTTTGTGAGCTCACAGATGATGCAGACGAGAAAACCGTCATAAGATGTGCACGAGCATATATACTACAAATGATGGGTGGAAGTCCGTTTTCAGATAAATCAAGTCATTTTGTTCACTTGATGTTCCTGCCACTGTTAGCTAACCTCTATGACACGGGGCGGTATTCATGGGGTGGAGCATGCTTGCCATGGTTGTATAGACAACTATGCAAAGCAACAAGACCTGAGGTTCGAGAGATAGCTGGGCCTTTCATACTTTTGCAACTATGGGCTTGGGAGCGATTTCCAACAATGGCTCCACAGCTACAACATGTTAATGATGCTCAGTTAGTTGGACAGTCTACGGTTCTCGGTATGTTGTTTTAATTCAATTTAATTTTTATATCACTGATCTATTTAATTTAAATTCTAAATTATCAATTTAAAAATTTAGGTGGAAAGACAAATTTTGTGTGACTAGGACAGTCACACTGTAGTTAGCCAGTATAGATACATGTTTGATCTGCTTCAACCTGGACAGGAACATTACACTAAACCTAATTGATTATTTTATACACATTTTTATTGTATTTGTCTTTAATATTCTCTAATATAATATTTTGTGTTTCAGGTTAGTTGGGAGCCGTACAAAATTAATATGCATATTTTGCCTATTTTTGTACGAATGGTCAAAACATATGGCGGGCGATGAGTCCTCTCATATGTTTTCACTTTGGTGAGTGGCATCTTCCTGACAAGGTGATGAGACAATTCGGTTTTTAGCAGAATGTCTCATCGCCTTATAATACTGAACTTTTACTGCATGATATTGACCTAAGGACTGGAGATTGGTTAGAAAAAGTTGCACATTTGGTAGTGCGATGGCACTATTGTGCAAGGTTTATTGCAGTGGAGGTTTCTCTTGAACAGTTTGACACTGATGTCACTCCAGAATATATTCATTGGTATAATAATATCACAAGACGCTACGTCACTCGTCCGGGAGCAGTTGTGGGTCATCTAGTAAATGAATATTATCTAATTATTTTTAATT